>NW_025062674.1:0-118285 GCF_018153295.1 Drosophila grimshawi | reverse complement strand
AAGAAATTCTAACTTCTGACAATTATTGGCGAAGATACATCCGTTTGAATTTGGAAACAGAAACTTAAAACGTCAATTTCTCGAAATGACTTCGAGACTACATATTTTCAGCTTTTGATGCAGGGTCAAAATATATAAAAAGGGCTTCATAATGTTGCAAGAAATTCTAACTTCTGACAATTATTGGCGAAGATACATCCGTTTGAATTTGAAAACAGAAACTTAAAACGTCAATTTCTCGAAATGACTTCGAGACTACATATTTTCAGCTTTTGAAGCAGAGTCAAAATATATAAAAAGGGCTTCATAATGTTGAAAGAAATTCTAACTTCTGACAATTATTGGCGAAAATACATCCGTTTGAATTTGGAAAAGAAACTTAAACCGTCAATATCTCGAAATGACTTCGATACTACATATTTTCAGCTTTTGATGCAGATTCAAAATATATAAAAAGGGCTTCATAATGTTGAAAGAAATTCTAACTTCTGACAATTATTGGCGAAGATACATCCGTTTGAATTTGGAAACAGAAACTTAAAACGTCAATTTCTCGAAATGACTTCGAGACTACATATTTTCAGCTTTTGAAGCAGAGTCAAAATATATAAAAAGGGCTTCATAATGTTGAAAGAAATTCTAACTTCTGACAATTATTGGCGAAGATACATCCATTTGAATTTGGAAACAGAAACTTAAAACGTCAATTTCGCGAATGACTTCGAGGCTACATATTTTCAGCTTTTGATGCAGAATCAAAATATATAAAAAGGGCTTCATAATGTTGAAAGAAATTCTAACTTCTGACAATTATTGGCGAAGATACATCCATTTGAATTTGGAAACAGAAACTTAAAACGTCAATTTCCCGAAATGACTTCGAGACTTGTCAGCTTTTGATGCAGAGTCAAAATATATAAAAAGGGCTTCATAATGTTGAAAGAATTTCTAACTTCTGACAATTATTGGCGAAGATACATCCGTTTGAATTTGGAAACAGAAACTTAAAACGTCAATTTCTCGAAATGACTTCGAGACTACATATTTTCAGCTTTTGATGCAGAGTCAAAATATATAAAAAGGGCTTCATAATGTTGAAAGAAATTTTGACTTCTGACAATTATTGGCGAAGATACATCCGTTTGAATTTGGGAAAAGAAACTTAAACCGCCAATATCTCGAAATGACTTCGAGACTACATATTTTCAGCTTTTGATGCAGGGTCAAAATATATAAAAAGGGCTTCATAATGTTGAAAGAAATTCTAACTTCTGACAATTATTGGCGAAGATACATCCGTTTGAATTTGGAAACCGAAACTTAATACGTCAATTTTTCGAAATGACTTCGCGACTACATATTTTCAGCTTTTGATGAAGAATCAAAATATATAAAAAGGGCTTCATAATGATGAAAGAAAGTCTAACTTCTGACAATTATTGGCGAAGATACATCCGTTTGAATTTGGAAACAGAAACTTAAAACGTCAATTTCTCGAAATGACTTCGAGACTACATATTTTCAGCTTTTGATGCAGAATCAAAATATATAAAAAGGGCTTCATAATGTTGCAAGAAATTCTAACTTCTGACAATTATTGGCGAAGATACACCCGTTTGAATTTGGAAACAGAAACTTAAAACGTTAATTTCTCGAATTGACTTCGAGACTACATATTTTCAGCTTTTGATGCAGAATCAAAATATATAAAAAGGGCTTCATAATGTTGAAAGAAATTCTAACTTCTGACAATTATTGGCGAAGATACATCCGTTTGAATTTGGAAACAGAAACTTAAAACGTCAATTTCTCGAAATGACTTCGAGACTACATTTTTTCAGCTTTTGATGCAGAATCAAAATATATAAAAAGGGGTTCATAATGTTGCAAGAAATTCTAACTTCTGACAATTATTGGCGAAGATACATCCGTTTGAATTTGAAAACAGAAACTTAAAACGTCAATTTCTCGAAATGACTTCGAGACTACATATTTTCAGCTTTTGAAGCAGAGTCAAAATATATAAAAAGGGCTTCATAATGTTGAAAGAAATTCTAACTTCTGACAATTATTGGCGAAAATACATCCGTTTGAATTTGGAAACAGAAACTTAAAACGTCAATTTCTCGAAATGACTTCGATACTACATATTTTCAGCTTTTGATGCAGAATCAAAATATATAAAAAGGGCTTCATAATGTTGAAAGAAATTCTAACTTCTGACAATTATTGGCGAAGATACATCCGTTTGAATTTGGAAACAGAAACTTAAAACGTCAATTTCTCGAAATGACTTCGAGACTACATATTTTCAGCTTTTGAAGCAGAGTCAAAATATATAAAAAGGGCTTCATAATGTTGAAAGAAATTCTAACTTCTGACAATTATTGGCGAAGATACATCCGTTTGAATTTGGAAACAGAAACTTAAAACGTCAATTTCTCGAAATGACTTCGAGGCTACATATTTTCAGCTTTTGATGCAGAGTCAAAATATATAATAAGGGCTTCATAATGTTGAAAGAAATTCTAACTTCTGACAATTATTGGCGAAGATACATCCGTTTGAATTTGGAAACAGAAACTTAAAACGTCAATTTCCCGAAATTACTTCGAGACTTGCAGCTTTTGATGCAGAGTCAAAATATATAAAAAGGGCTTCATAATGTTGAAAGAAATTCTAACTTCTGACAATTATTGGCGAAGATACATCCGTTTGAATTTGGAAACAGAAACTTAAAACGTCAATTTCTCGAAATGACTTCGAGACTACATATTTTCAGCTTTTGATGCAGAGTCAAAATATATAAAAAGGGCTGCATAATGTTGAAAGAAATTTTGACTTCTGACAATTATTGGCGAAGATACATCCGTTTGAATTTGGGAAAAGAAACTTAAACCGCCAATATCTCGAAATGACTTCGAGACTACATATTTTCAGCTTTTGATGCAGAGTCAAAATATATAAAAATGGCTTCATAATGTTGAAAGAAATTCTGACTTCTGACAATTATTGGCGAAGATACATCCGTTTGAATTTGGAAACCGAAACTTAATACGTCAATTTTTTCGAAATGACTTCGCGACTACATATTTTCAGCTTTTGATGAAGAATCAAAATATATAAAAAGTGCTTCATAATGTTGAAAGAAAGTCTAACTTCTGACAATTATTGGCGAAGATACATCCGTTTGAATTTGGAAACAGAAACTTAAAACGCCAATTTCTCGAATTGACTTCGAGACTACATATTTTCAGCTTTTGATGCATAGTCAAAATATATAAAAAGGGCTTCATAATGTTGAAAGAAATTCTAACTTCTGACAATTATTGGCGAAGATACATCCGTTTGAATTTGGAAACCGAAACTTAATACGTCAATTTCTCGAAATGACTTCGCGACTACATATTTTCAGCTTTTGATGCAGAGGTAAAATATATAAAAAGGGCTTCATAATGTTGAAAGAAATTTTGACTTCTGACAATTATTGGCGAAGATACATCCGTTTGAATTTGGAAACAGAAACTTAAAACGTCAATTTCTCGAAATGACTTCAAGACTACATATTTTCAGCTTTTGATGCAGAATCAAAATATATAAAAAGGGCTTCATAATGTTGAAAGAAATTCTAACTTCTGACAATTATTGGCGAAGATACATCCGTTTGAATTTGGAAACAGAAACTTAAAACGTCAATTTCTCGAAATGACTTCGCGACTACATATTTTCAGCTTTTGATGCAGAATCAAAATATATAAAAAGGGCTTCATAATGTTGAAAGAAATTCTAACTTCTGACAATTATTGGCGAAGATACATCCGTTTGAATTTGGAAACAGAAACTTAAAACGTCAATTTCTCGAAATGACTTCGAGACTACATATTTTCAGCTTTTGATGCAGGGTCAAAATATATAAAAAGGGCTTCATAATGTTGAAAGAAATTCTAACTTCTGACAATTATTGGCGAAGATAATTCCGTTTGAATTTGGAAACAGAAACTTAAAACGTCAATTTCTCGAAATGACTTCGAGACTACATATTTTCAGCTTTTGATGCAGAATCAAAATATATAAAAAGGGCTTCATAATAATGGAAGAAATTCTAACTTCTGACAATTATTGGCGAAGATACATCCGTTTGAATTTGGAAACAGAAACTTAAAACGTCAATTTCTCGAAATGACTTCGAGACTACATATTTTCAGCTTTTGATGCAAAATCAAAATATATAAAAAGGGCTTCATAATGTTGAAAGAAATTCTAACTTCTGACAATTATTGGCGAAGATACACCCGTTTGAATTTGGAAACAGAAACTTAAAACGTTAATTTCTCGAATTGACTTCGAGACTACATATTTTCAGCTTTTGATGCAGAATCAAAATATATAAAAAGGGCTTCATAATGTTGAAAGAAATTCTAACTTCTGACAATTATTGGCGAAGATACATCCGTTTGAATTTGGAAACAGAAACTTAAAACGTCAATTTCTCGAAATGACTTCGAGACTACATTTTTTCAGCTTTTGATGCAGAATCAAAATATATAAAAAGGGGTTCATAATGTTGCAAGAAATTCTAACTTCTGACAATTATTGGCGAAGATACATCCGTTTGAATTTGAAAACAGAAACTTAAAACGTCAATTTCTCGAAATGACTTCGAGACTACATATTTTCAGCTTTTGAAGCAGAGTCAAAATATATAAAAAGGGGTTCATAATGTTGCAAGAAATTCTAACTTCTGACAATTATTGGCGAAGATACATCCGTTTGAATTTGGAAACAGAAACTTAAAACGTCAATTTCTCGAAATGACTTCGAGACTACATATTTTCAGCTTTTGAAGCAGAGTCAAAATATATAAAAAGGGCTTCATAATGTTGAAAGAAATTCTAACTTCTGACAATTATTGGCGAAAATACATCCGTTTGAATTTGGAAACAGAAACTTAAAACGTCAATTTCTCGAAATGACTTCAATACTACATATTTTCAGCTTTTGATGCAGATTCAAAATATATAAAAAGGGCTTCATAATGTTGAAAGAAATTCTAACTTCTGACAATTATTGGCGAAGATACATCCGTTTGAATTTGGAAACAGAAACTTAAAACGTCAATTTCTCGAAATGACTTCGAGACTACATATTTTCAGCTTTTGATGCAGAGTCAAAATACATAAAAAGGGCTTCATAATGTTGAAAGAAATTCTAACTTCTGACAATTATTGGCGAAGATACATTCATTTGAATTTGGAAACAGAAACCTAAAACGTCAATTTCGCGAAATGACTTCGAGACTACATATTTTCAGCTTTTGATGCAGAATCAAAATATATAAAAAGGGCTTCATAATGTTGAAAGAAATTCTAACTTCTGACAATTATTGGCGAAGATACATCCATTTGAATTTGGAAACAGAAACTTAAAACGTCAATTTCTCGAAATTACTTCAAAACTTGCAGCTTTTGATGCAGAGTCAAAATATATAAAAAGGGCTTCATAATGTTGAAAGAAATTCTAACTTCTGACAATTATTGGCGAAGATACATCCGTTTGAATTTGGAAACAGAAACTTAAAACGTCAATTTCTCGAAATGACTTCGAGACTACATATTTTCAGCTTTTGATGCAGAGTCAAAATATATAAAAAGGGCTTCATAATGTTGAAACAAATTCTAACTTCTGACAATTATTGGCGAAGATACATCCGTTTGAATTTGGGAAAAGAAACTTAAACCGCCAATATCTCGAAATGACTTCGAGACTACATATTTTCAGCTTTTGATGCAGAGTCAAAATATATAAAAAGGGCTTCATAATGTTGAAAGAAATTCTAACTTCTGACAATTATTGGCGAAGATACATCCGTTTGAATTTGGAAACCGAAACTTAATACGTCAATTTTTTCGAAATGACTTCGCGACTACATATTTTCAGCTTTTGATGAAGAATCAAAATATATAAAAAGGGCTTCATAATGTTGAAAGAAAGTCTAACTTCTGACAATTATTGGCGAAGATACATCCGTTTGAATTTGGAAACAGAAACTTAAAACGCCAATTTCTCGAAATGACTTCGAGACTACATTTTTTCAGCTTTTGATGCATAGTCAAAATGTATAAAAAGGGGTTCATAATGTTGCAAGAAATTCTAACTTCTGACAATTATTGGCGAAGATACATCCGTTTGAATTTGGAAACAGAAACTTAAAACGTCAATTTCTCGAAATGACTTCGCGACTACATATTTTCAGCTTTTGATGCAGAGGTAAAATATATAAAAAGGGCTTCATAATGTTGAAAGAAATTTTGACTTCTGACAATTATTGGCGAAGATACATCCGTTTGAATTTGGAAACAGAAACTTAAAACGTCAATTTCTCGAAATGACTTCAAGACTACATATTTTCAGCTTTTGATGCAGAATCAAAATATATAAAAAGGGCTTCATAATGTTGAAAGAAATTCTAACTTCTGACAATTATTGGCGAAGATACATCCGTTTGAATTTGGAAACAGAAACTTAAAACGTCAATTTCTCGAAATGACTTCGCGACTACATATTTTCAGCTTTTGATGCAGAATCAAAATATATAAAAAGGGCTTCATAATGTTGAAAGAAATTCTAACTTCTGACAATTATTGGCGAAGATACATCCGTTTGAATTTGGAAACAGAAACTTAAAACGTCAATTTCTCGAAATGACTTCGAGACTACATATTTTCAGCTTTTGATGCAGAATCAAAATATATAAAAAGGGCTTCATAATGTTGAAAGAAATTCTAACTTCTGACAATTATTGGCGAAGATACATCCGTTTGAATTTGGAAACAGAAACTTAAAACGTCAATTTCTCGAAATGACTTCGAGACTACATATTTTCAGCTTTTGATGCAGAATCAAAATATATAAAAAGGGCTTCATAATGTTGAAAGAAATTC
Source organism: Drosophila grimshawi (assembly GCF_018153295.1). Taxonomy (NCBI): domain Eukaryota; kingdom Metazoa; phylum Arthropoda; class Insecta; order Diptera; family Drosophilidae; genus Drosophila; species Drosophila grimshawi. The sequence continues at coordinate 111,344 of NW_025062674.1, read as the reverse complement.
TAACTTCTGACAATTATTGGCGAAGATACATCCGTTTGAATTTGGAAACAGAAACTTAAAACGTCAATTTCTCGAAATGACTTCGCGACTACATATTTTCAGCTTTTGATGCAGAATCAAAATATATAAAAAGGGCTTCATAATGTTGAAAGAAATTCTAACTTCTGACAATTATTGGCGAAGATACATCCGTTTGAATTTGGAAACAGAAACTTAAAACGTCAATTTCTCGAAATGACTTCGAGACTACATATTTTCAGCTTTTGATGCAGAATCAAAATATATAAAAAGGGCTTCATAATGTTGAAAGAAATTCTAACTTCTGACAATTATTGGCGAAGATACATCCGTTTGAATTTGGAAACAGAAACTTAAAACGTCAATTTCTCGAAATGACTTCGAGACTACATTTTTTCAGCTTTTGATGCAGAATCAAAATATATAAAAAGGGCTTCATAATGTTGAAAGAAATTCTGACTTCTGACAATTATTGGCGAAGATACATCCGTTTGAATTTGGAAACAGAAACTTAAAACGTCAATTTCTCGAAATGACTTCGAGACTACATATTTTCAGCTTTTGATGCATAGTCAAAATATATAAAAAGGGCTTCATAATGTTGAAAGAAATTCTAACTTCTGACAATTATTGGCGAAGATACATCCGTTTGAATTTGGAAACAGAAACTTAAAACGTCAATTTCTCGAAATGACTTCGAGACTACATATTTTCAGCTTTTGATGCAGAGTCAACATATATAAAAAGGGCTTCATAATGTTGAAAGAAATTCTAACTTCTGACAATTATTGGCGAAGATACATCCCTTTGAATTTGGGAAAATAAACTTAAAACGCCAATATCTCGAAATGACTTTCGAGACTACATATTTTCAGCTTTTGATGCAGAATCAAAATATATAAAAAGCGCTTGATAATGTTGATAGAAATTCTAACTTCTGACAATTATTGGCGAAGATACATTCATTTGAATTTGGGAAAAGAAACTTAAACCGCCAATATCTCGAAATGACTTCGAGACTACATATTTTCAGCTTTTGATGCAGAATCAAAATATATAAAAAGGGGTTCATAATGTTGAAAGAAATTCTAACTTCTGACAATTATTGGCGAAGATACATCCGTTTGAATTTGGAAACAGAAACTTAAAACGTCAATTTCTCGAAATTACTTCGAGACTTGCAGCTTTTGATGCAGAGTCAAAATATATAAAAATGGCTTCATAATGTTGAAAGAAATTCTAACTTCTGACAATTATTGGCGAAGATACATCCGTTTGAATTTGGAAACAGAAACTTAAAACGTCAATTTCTCGAAATGACTTCGAGACTACATATTTTCAGCTTTTGATGCAGAGTCAAAATATATAAAAAGGGCTTCATAATGTTGAAAGAAATTCTGACTTCTGACAATTATTGGCGAAGATACATCCGTTTGAATTTGGGAAAAGAAACTTAAACCGCCAATATCTCGAAATGACTTCGAGACTACATATTTTCAGCTTTTGATGCAGAATCAAAATATATAAAAAGGGCTTCATAATGTTGAAAGAAATTCTAACTTCTGACAATTATTGGCGAAGATACATCCGTTTGAATTTGGAAACCGAAACTTAATACGTCAATTTTTTCGAAATGACTTCGCGACTACATATTTTCAGCTTTTGATGAAGAATCAAAATATATAAAAAGTGCTTCATAATGTTGAAAGAAATTCTAACTTCTGACAATTATTGGCGAAGATACATCCGTTTGAATTTGGAAACAGAAACTTAAAACGCCAATTTCTCGAATTGACTTCGAGACTACATATTTTCAGCTTTTGATGCAGAGTCAAAATATATAAAAAGGGCTTCATAATGTTGAAAGAAATTCTAACTTCTGACAATTATTGGCGAAGATACATCCGTTTGAATTTGGAAACCGAAACTTAATACGTCAATTTCTCGAAATGACTTCGAGACTACATATTTTCAGCTTTTGATGCAGAGGTAAAATATATAAAAAGGGCTTCATAATGTTGAAAGAAATTTTGACTTCTGACAATTATTGGCGAAGATACATCCGTTTGAATTTGGAAACAGAAACTTAAAACGTCAATTTCTCGAAATGACTTCAAGACTACATATTTTCAGCTTTTGATGCAGAATCAAAATATATAAAAAGGGCTTCATAATGTTGAAAGAAATTCTAACTTCTGACAATTATTGGCGAAGATACATCCGTTTGAATTTGGAAACAGAAACTTAAAACGTCAATTTCTCGAAATGACTTCGAGACTACATATTTTCAGCTTTTGATGCAGAGTCAACATATATAAAAAGGGCTTCATAATGTTGAAAGAAATTCTAACTTCTGACAATTATTGGCGAAGATACATCCGTTTGAATTTGGGAAAATAAACTTAAAACGCCAACATCTCGAAATGACTTCGAGACTACATATTTTCAGCTTTTGATGCAGAATCAAAATATATAAAAAGGGGTTCATAATGTTGCAAGAAATTCTAACTTCTGACAATTATTGGCGAAGATACATCCGTTTGAATTTGAAAACAGAAACTTAAAACGTCAATTTCTCGAAATGACTTCGAGACTACATATTTTCAGCTTTTGAAGCAGAGTCAAAATATATAAAAAGGGCTTCATAATGTTGAAAGAAATTCTAACTTCTGACAATTATTGGCGAAGATACATCCGTTTGAATTTGGAAACAGAAACTTAAAGCGTCAATTTCTCGAAATGACTTCGATACTACATATTTTCAGCTTTTGATGCAGATTCAAAATATATAAAAAGGGCTTCATAATGTTGAAAGAAATTCTAACTTCTGACAATTATTGGCGAAGATACATCCGTTTGAATTTGGAAACAGAAACTTAAAACGTCAATTTCTCGAAATGACTTCGAGACTACATATTTTCAGCTTTTGAAGCAGAGTCAAAATATATAAAAAGGGCTTCATAATGTTGAAAGAAATTCTAACTTCTGACAATTATTGACGAAGATACATCCGTTTGAATTTGGAAACAGAAACTTAAAACGTCAATTTCTCGAAATGACTTCGAGACTACATATTTTCAGCTTTTGATGCAGAGTCAACATATATAAAAAGGGCTTCATAATGTTGAAAGAAATTCTAACTTCTGACAATTATTGGCGAAGATACATCCGCTTGAATTTGGGAAAATAAACTTAAAACGCCAACATCTCGAAATGACTTCGAGACTACATATTTTCAGCTTTTGATGCAGAGTCAAAATATATAAAAAGGGCTTCATAATGTTGAAAGAAATTCTAACTTCTGACAATTATTGGCGAAGATACATCCGTTTGAATTTGGGAAAATAAACTTAAAACGCCAACATCTCGAAATGACTTCGAGACTACATATTTTCAGCTTTTGATGCAGAATCAAAATATATAAAAAGGGGTTCATAATGTTGCAAGAAATTCTAACTTCTGACAATTATTGGCGAAGATACATTCGTTTGAATTTGGAAACAGAAACTTAAAACGTCAATTTCTCGAAATGACTTCGAGACTACATATTTTCAGCTTTTGATGCAGAGTCAAAATATATAAAAAGGGCTTCATAATGTTGAAAGAAATTTTGACTTCTGACAATTATTGGCGAAGATACATCCGTTTGAATTTGGGAAAAGAAACTTAAACCGCCAATATCTCGAAATGACTTCGAGACTACATATTTTCAGCTTTTGATGCAGAATCAAAATATATAAAAAGGGCTTCATAATGTTGAAAGAAATTCTAACTTCTGACAATTATTGGCGAAGATACATCCGTTTGAATTTGGAAACCGAAACTTAATACGTCAATTTTTTCGAAATGACTTCGCGACTACATATTTTCAGCTTTTGATGAAGAATCAAAATATATAAAAAGTGCTTCATAATGTTGAAAGAAATTCTAACTTCTGACAATTATTGGCGAAGATACATCCGTTTGAATTTGGAAACCGAAACTTAAAACGCCAATTTCTCGAATTGACTTCGAGACTACATATTTTCAGCTTTTGATGCATAGTCAAAATATATAAAAAGGGCTTCATAATGTTGAAAGAAATTCTAACTTCTGACAATTATTGGCGAAGATACATCCGTTTGAATTTGGAAACCGAAACTTAATACGTCAATTTCTCGAAATGACTTCGAGACTACATATTTTCAGCTTTTGATGCAGAGGTAAAATATATAAAAAGGGCTTCATAATGTTGAAAGAAATTTTGACTTCTGACAATTATTGGCGAAGATACATCCGTTTGAATTTGGAAACAGAAACTTAAAACGTCAATTTCTCGAAATGACTTCAAGACTACATATTTTCAGCTTTTGATGCAGAATCAAAATATATAAAAAGGGCTTCATAATGTTGAAAGAAATTCTAACTTCTGACAATTATTGGCGAAGATACATCCGTTTGAATTTGGAAACAGAAACTTAAAACGTCAATTTCTCGAAATGACTTCGCGACTACATATTTTCAGCTTTTGATGCAGAATCAAAATATATAAAAAGGGCTTCATAATGTTGAAAGAAATTCTAACTTCTGACAATTATTGGCGAAGATACATCCGTTTGAATTTGGAAACAGAAACTTAAAACGTCAATTTCTCGAAATGACTTCGAGACTACATATTTTCAGCTTTTGATGCAGGGTCAAAATATATAAAAAGGGCTTCATAATGTTGAAAGAAATTCTAACTTCTGACAATTATTGGCGAAGATACATCCGTTTGAATTTGGAAACAGAAACTTAAAACGTCAATTTCTCGAAATGACTTCGAGACTACATATTTTCAGCTTTTGATGCAGGGTCAAAATATATAAAAAGGGCTTCATAATGTTGAAAGAAATTTTGACTTCTGACAATTATTGGCGAAGATACATCCGTTTGAATTTGGGAAAAGAAACTTAAACCGCCAATATCTCGAAATGACTTCGAGACTACATATTTTCAGCTTTTGATGCAGAATCAAAATATATAAAAAGGGCTTCATAATGTTGAAAGAAATTCTAACTTCTGACAATTATTGGCGAAGATACATCCGTTTGAATTTGGAAACCGAAACTTAATACGTCAATTTTTTCGAAATGACTTCGCGACTACATATTTTCAGCTTTTGATGCAGAATCAAAATATATAAAAAGGGCTTCATAATGTTGAAAGAAATTCTAACTTCTGACAATTATTGGCGAAGATACATCCGTTTGAATTTGGAAACAGAAACTTAAAACGTCAATTTCTCGAAATGACTTCGAGACTACATATTTTCAGCCTTTGATGCATAGTCAAAATATATAAAAAGGGCTTCATAATGTTGAAAGAAATTCTAACTTCTGACAATTATTGGCGAAGATACGTCCGTTTGAATTTGGAAACAGAAACTTAAAACGTCAATTTCTCGAAATGACTTCGAGACTACATATTTTCAGCTTTTGATGCAGAATCAAAATATATAAAAAGGGCTTCATAATGTTGAAAGAAATTCTAACTTCTGACAATTATTGGCGAAGATACATCCGTTTGAATTTGGAAACCGAAACTTAATACGTCAATTTTTTCGAAATGACTTCGCGACTACATATTTTCAGCTTTTGATGAATAATCAAAATATATAAAAAGTGCTTCATAATGTTGAAAGAAATTCTAACTTCTGACAATTATTGGCGAAGATACATCCGTTTGAATTTGGAAACAGAAACTTAAAACGTCAATTTCTCGAATTGACTTCGAGACTACATATTTTCAGCTTTTGATGCATAGTCAAAATATATAAAAAGGGCTTCATAATGTTGAAAGAAATTCTAACTTCTGACAATTATTGGCGAAGATACATCCGTTTGAATTTGGAAACAGAAACTTAAAACGTCAATTTCTCGAAATGACTTCAAGACCACATATTTTCAGCTTTTGATGCAGAGGTCAAATATATAAAAAGGGCTTCATAATGTTGAAAGAAATTTTGACTTCTGACAATTATTGGCGAAGATACATCCGTTTGAATTTGGAAACAGAAACTTAAAACGTCAATTTCTCGAAATGACTTCAAGACTACATATTTTCAGCTTTTGATGCAGAATCAAAATATATAAAAAGGGCTTCATAATGTTGAAAGAAATTCTAACTTCTGACAATTATTGGCGAAGATACATCCGTTTGAATTTGGAAACAGAAACTTAAAACGTCAATTTCTCGAAATAACTTCGCGACTACATATTATCAGCTTTTGATGCAGAGTCAAAATATATAAAAAGGGCTTCATAATGTTGAAAGAAATTCTAACTTCTGACAATTATTGGCGAAGATACATCCGTTTGAATTTGGAAACAGAAACTTAAAACGTCAATTTCTCGAAATGACTTCGAGACTACATATTTTCAGCTTTTGATGCAGGGTCAAAATATATAAAAAGGGCTTCATAATGTTGAAAGAAATTCTAACTTCTGACAATTATTGGCGAAGATACATCCGTTTGAATTTGGAAACAGAAACTTAAAACGTCAATTTCTCGAAATGACTTCGAGACTTCATATTTTCAGCTTTTGATGCTTAGTCAAAATATATAAAAAGGGCTTCATAATGTTGAAAGAAATTTTGACTTCTGACAATTATTGGCGAAGATACATCCGTTTGAATTTGGGAAAAGAAACTTAAACCGCCAATATCTCGAAATGACTTCGAGACTACATATTTTCAGCTTTTGATGCAGAATCAAAATATATAAAAAGGGCTTCATAATGTTGAAAGAAATTCTAACTTCTGACAATTATTGGCGAAGATACATCCGTTTGAATTTGGAAACAGAAACTTAAAACGTCAATTTCTCGAAATGACTTCGAGACTACATATTTTCAGCTTTTGATGCATAGTCAAAATATATAAAAAGGGATTCATAATGTTGAAAGAAATTCTGACTTCTGACAATTATTGGCGAAGATACATCCGTTTGAATTTGGGAAAAGAAACTTAAACCGCCAATATCTCGAAATGACTTCGAGACTACATATTTTCAGCTTTTGATGCAGAATCAAAATATATAAAAAGGGCTTCATAATGTTGAAAGAAATTCTAACTTCTGACAATTATTGGCGAAGATACATCCGTTTGAATTTGGAAACCGAAACTTAATACGTCAATTTTTTCGAAATGACTTCGCGACTACATATTTTCAGCTTTTGATGCAGAATCAAAATATATAAAAAGGGCTTCATAATGTTGAAAGAAATTCTAACTTCTGACAATTATTGGCGAAGATACATCCGTTTGAATTTGGAAACAGAAACTTAAAACGTCAATTTCTCGAAATGACTTCGAGACTACATATTTTCAGCCTTTGATGCATAGTCAAAATATATAAAAAGGGCTTCATAATGTTGAAAGAAATTCTAACTTCTGACAATTATTGGCGAAGATACATCCGTTTGAATTTGGAAACCGAAACTTAATACGTCAATTTTTTCGAAATGACTTCGCGACTACATATTTTCAGCTTTTGATGAATAATCAAAATATATAAAAAGTGCTTCATAATGTTGAAAGAAATTCTAACTTCTGACAATTATTGGCGAAGATACATCCGTTTGAATTTGGAAACAGAAACTTAAAACGTCAATTTCTCGAATTGACTTCGAGACTACATATTTTTCAGCTTTTGATGCATAGTCAAAATATATAAAAAGGGCTTCATAATGTTGAAAGAAATTCTAACTTCTGACAATTATTGGCGAAGATACATCCGTTTGAATTTGGAAACAGAAACTTAAAACGTCAATTTCTCGAAATGACTTCAAGACCACATATTTTCAGCTTTTGATGCAGAGGTAAAATATATAAAAAGGGCTTCATAATGTTGAAAGAAATTTTGACTTCTGACAATTATTGGCGAAGATACATCCGTTTGAATTTGGAAACAGAAACTTAAAACGTCAATTTCTCGAAATGACTTCAAGACTACATATTTTCAGCTTTTGATGCAGAATCAAAATATATAAAAAGGGCTTCATAATGTTGAAAGAAATTCTAACTTCTGACAATTATTGGCGAAGATACATCCGTTTGAATTTGGAAACAGAAACTTAAAACGTCAATTTCTCGAAATAACTTCGCGACTACATATTATCAGCTTTTGATGCAGAATCAAAATATATAAAAAGGGCTTCATAATGTTGAAAGAAATTCTAACTTCTGACAATTATTGGCGAAGATACATCCGTTTGAATTTGGGAAAAGAAACTTAAAACGTCAATTTCTCGAAATGACTTCGAGACTACATATTTTCAGCTTTTGATGCAGAGTCAAAATATATAAAAAGGGCTTCATAATGTTGAAAGAAATTCTAACTTCTGACAATTATTGGCGAAGATACATCCGTTTGAATTTGGAAACAGAAACTTAAAACGTCAATTTCTCGAAATGACTTCGAGACTTCATATTTTCAGCTTTTGATGCTTAGTCAAAATATATAAAAAGGGCTTCATAATGTTGAAAGAAATTTTGACTTCTGACAATTATTGGCGAAGATACATCCGTTTGAATTTGGGAAAAGAAACTTAAACCGCCAATATCTCGAAATGACTTCGAGACTACATATTTTCAGCTTTTGATGCAGAATCAAAATATATAAAAAGGGCTTCATAATGTTGAAAGAAATTCTAACTTCTGACAATTATTGGCGAAGATACATCCGTTTGAATTTGGAAACCGAAACTTAATACGTCAATTTTTTCGAAATGACTTCGCGACTACATATTTTCAGCTTTTGATGCAGAATCAAAATATATAAAAAGGGCTTCATAATGTTGAAAGAAATTCTAACTTCTGACAATTATTGGCGAAGATACATCCGTTTGAATTTGGAAACAGAAACTTAAAACGTCAATTTCTCGAAATGACTTCGAGACTACATATTTTCAGCCTTTGATGCATAGTCAAAATATATAAAAAGGGCTTCATAATGTTGAAAGAAATTCTAACTTCTGACAATTATTGGCGAAGATACATCCGTTTGAATTTGGAAACCGAAACTTAATACGTCAATTTTTTCGAAATGACTTCGCGACTACATATTTTCAGCTTTTGATGAATAATCAAAATATATAAAAAGTGCTTCATAATGTTGAAAGAAATTCTAACTTCTGACAATTATTGGCGAAGATACATCCGTTTGAATTTGGAAACAGAAACTTAAAACGTCAATTTCTCGAATTGACTTCGAGACTACATATTTTGAGCTTTTGATGCATAGTCAAAATATATAAAAAGGGCTTCATAATGTTGAAAGAAATTCTAACTTCTGACAATTATTGGCGAAGATACATCCGTTTGAATTTGGAAACAGAAACTTAAAACGTCAATTTCTCGAAATGACTTCAAGACTACATATTTTCAGCTTTTGATGCAGAATCAAAATATATAAAAAGGGCTTCATAATGTTGAAAGAAATTCTAACTTCTGACAATTATTGGCGAAGATACATCCGTTTGAATTTGGAAACCGAAACTTAATACGTCAATTTTTTCGAAATGACTTCGCGACTACATATTTTCAGCTTTTGATGAAGAATCAAAATATATAAAAAGTGCTTCATAATGTTGAAAGAAATTCTAACTTCTGACAATTATTGGCGAAGATACATCCGTTTGAATTTGGAAACAGAAACTTAAAACGTCAATTTCTCGAATTGACTTCGAGACTACATATTTTCAGCTTTTGATGCAGAGTCAAAATATATAAAAAGTGCTTCATAATGTTGAAAGAAATTCTAACTTCTGACAAATATTGGCGAAGATACATCCGTTTGAATTTGGAAACAGAAACTTAAAACGTCAATTTCTCGAATTGACTTCGAGACTACATATTTTCAGCTTTTGATGCATAGTCAAAATATATAAAAAGGGCTTCATAATGTTGAAAGAAATTCTAACTTCTGACAATTATTGGCGAAGATACATCCATTTGAATTTGGAAACAGAAACTTAAAACGTCAGTTTCTCGAAATGACTTCGAGACTACATATTTTCAGCTTTTGATGCAGGGTCAAAATATATAAAAAGGGCTTCATAATGTTGAAAGAAATTCTAACTTCTGACAATTATTGGCGAAGATACATCCGTTTGAATTTGGAAACAGAAACTTAAAACGTCAATTTCTCGAAATGACTTCGAGACTACATATTTTCAGCTTTTGATGCAGAATCAAAATATATAAAAAGGGCTTCATAATGTTGAAAGAAATTCTAACTTCTGACAATTATTGGCGAAGATACATCCGTTTGAATTTGGAAACAGAAACTTAAAACGTCAATTTCTCGAAATGACTTCAAGACTACATATTTTCAGCTTTTGATGCAGAATCAAAATATATAAAAAGTGCTTCATAATGTTGAAAGAAACTCTAACTTCTGACAATTATTGGCGAAGATACATCCGTTTGAATTTGGAAACCGAAACTTAAAACGTCAATTTTTTCGAAATGACTTTGCGACTACATATTTTCAGCTTTTGATGCAGAATCAATATATATAAAAAGGGCTTCATAATGTTGAAAGAAATTCTAACTTCTGACAATTATTGGCGAAGATACATCCGTTTGAATTTGGAAACAGAAACTTAAAACGTCAATTTCTCGAAATGACTTCGAGACTACATATTTTCAGCTTTTGATGCAGAATCAAAATATATAAAAAGGGCTTCATAATGTTGAAAGAAATTCTAACTTCTGACAATTATTGGCGAAGATACATCCGTTTGAATTTGGAAACAGAAACTTAAAACGTCAATTTCTCGAAATGACTTCGAGACTACATATTTTCAGCCTTTGATGCATAGTCAAAATATATAAAAAGGGCTTCATAATGTTGAAAGAAATTCTAACTTCTGACAATTATTGGCGAAGATACATCCGTTTGAATTTGGAAACAGAAACTTAAAACGTCAATTTCGCGAAATGACTTCTAGACTACATATTTTCAGGTTTTGATGCAGAATCAAAATATATAAAAAGGGCTTCATAATGTTGAAAGAAATTCTAACTTCTGACAATTATTAGCGAAGATACATCCGTTTGAATTTGGAAACAGAAACTTAAAACGTCAATTTCTCGAAATGACTTCGAGACTACATATTTTCAGCTTTTGATGCAGAGTCAAAATATATAAAAAGGGCTTCATAATGTTGAAAGAAATTGTAACTTCTGACAATTATTGGCGAAGATACATCCGTTTGAATTTGGAAACCGAAACTTAATACGTTAATTTTTTCGAAATGACTTCGCGACTACATATTTTCAGCTTTTGATGCAGAATCAAAATATATAAAAAGGGCTTCATAATGTTGAAAGAAATTCTAACTGCTGACAATTATTGGCGAAGATACATCCGTTTGAATTTGGAAACAGAAACTTAAAACGTCAATTTCTCGGAATGACTTCAAGACTACATATTTTCAGCTTTTGTTGCAGAATCAAAATATATAAAAAGGGCTTCATAATGTTGAAAGAAATTTTAACTGCTGACAATTATTGGCGAAGATACATCCGGATGAATTTGGAAACCGAAACTTAAAACGTCAATTTCTCGAAATGACTTCAAGACTACATATTTTCAGCTTTTGATGCAGAATAAAAATATATAAAAAGGGCTTCATAATGTTGAAAGAAATTCTAACTTCTGACAATTATTGGCGAAGATACATCCGTTTGAATTTGGAAACCGAAACTTAAAACGTCAATTTCTCGAAATGACTTCGCGACTACATTTTTTCAGCTTTTGATGCAGAGTCAAAATATATAAAAAGGGCTTCATAATGTTGAAAGAAATTCTAACTTCTGACAATTATTGGCGAAGATACATCCGTTTGAATTTGGAAACAGAAACTTAAAACGTCAATTTCTCGAAATGACTTCGAGACTACATATTTTCAGCTTTTGATGCAGAATCAAAATATATAAAAAGGGCTTCATAATGTTGAAAGAAATTCTAACTTCTGACAATTATTGGCGAAGATACATCCGTTTGAATTTGGAAACCGAAACTTAAAACGTCAATTTCTCGAAATGACTTCGCGACTACATTTTTTCAGCTTTTGATGCAGAGTCAAAATATATAAAAAGGGCTTCATAATGTTGAAAGAAACTCTAACTTCTGACAATTATTGGCGAAGATACATCCGTTTGAATTTGGAAACAGAAACTTAAAACGTCAATTTCTCGAAATGACTTCAAGACTACATATTTTCAGCTTTTGATGCAGAATAAAAATATATAAAAAGGGCTTCATAATGTTGAAAGAAATTCTAACTTCTGACAATTATTGGCGAAGATACATCCGTTTGAATTTGGAAACCGAAACTTAATACGTCAATTTTTTCGAAATGACTTCGCGACTACATATTTTCAGCTTTTGATGAATAATCAAAATATATAAAAAGTGCTTCATAATGTTGAAAGAAATTCTAACTTCTGACAATTATTGGCGAAGATACATCCGTTTGAATTTGGAAACAGAAACTTAAAACGTCAATTTCTCGAATTGACTTCGAGACTACATATTTTCAGCTTTTGATGCATAGTCAAAATATATAAAAAGGGCTTCATAGTGTTGAAAGAAATTCTAACTTCTGACAATTATTGGCGAAGATACATCCGTTTGAATTTGGAAACAGAAACTTAAAACGTCAATTTCTCGAAATGACTTCAAGACTACATATTTTCAGCTTTTGATGCAGAATCAAAATATATAAAAAGGGCTTCATAATGTTGAAAGAAATTCTAACTTCTGACAATTATTGGCGAAGATACATCCGTTTGAATTTGGAAACCGAAACTTTATACGTCAATTTTTTCGAAATGACTTCGCGACTACATATTTTCAGCTTTTGATGAAGAATCAAAATATATAAAAAGTGCTTCATAATGTTGAAAGAAATTCTAACTTCTGACAATTATTGGCGAAGATACATCCGTTTGAATTTGGAAACAGAAACTTAAAACGTCAATTTCTCGAAATGACTTCGAGACTACATATTTTCAGCTTTTGATGCAGAGTCAAAATATATAAAAAGTGCTTCATAATGTTGAAAGAAATTCTAACTTCTGACAAATATTGGCGAAGATACATCCGTTTGAATTTGGAAACAGAAACTTAAAACGTCAATTTCTCGAATTGACTTCGAGACTACATATTTTCAGCTTTTGATGCATAGTCAAAATATATAAGAAAGGCTTCATAATGTTGAAAGAAATTCTAACTTCTGACAATTATTGGCGAAGATACATCCATTTGAATTTGGAAACAGAAACTTAAAACGTCAATTTCTCGAAATGACTTCGAGACTACATATTTTCAGCTTTTGATGCAGGGTCAAAATATATAAAAAGGGCTTCATAATGTTGAAAGAAATTCTAACTTCTGACAATTATTGGCGAAGATACATCCGTTTGAATTTGGAAACAGAAACTTAAAACGTCAATTTTTTCGAAATGACTTCGAGACTACATATTTTCAGCTTTTGATGCAGAATCAATATATATAAAAAGGGCTTCATAATGTTGAAAGAAATTCTAACTTCTGACAATTATTGGCGAAGATACATCCGTTTGAATTTGGAAACAGAAACTTAAAACGTCAATTTCTCGAAATGACTTCGAGACTACATATTTTCAGCTTTTGATGCAGAATCAAAATATATAAAAAGGGCTTCATAATGTTGAAAGAAATTCTAACTTCTGACAATTATTGGCGAAGATACATCCGTTTGAATTTGGAAACAGAAACTTAAAACGTCAATTTCTCGAATTGACTTCGAGACTACATATTTTCAGCTTTTGATGCATAGTCAAAATATATAAAAAGGGCTTCATAATGTTGAAAGAAATTCTAACTTCTGACAATTATTGGCGAAGATACATCCGTTTGAATTTGGAAACAGAAACTTAAAACGTCAATTTCTCGAAATGACTTCGAGACTACATATTTTCAGCTTTTGATGCAGAGTCAAAATATATAAAAAGTGCTTCATAATGTTGAAAGAAATTCTAACTTCTGACAAATATTGGCGAAGATACATCCGTTTGAATTTGGAAACAGAAACTTAAAACGTCAATTTCTCGAATTGACTTCGAGACTACATATTTTCAGCTTTTGATGCATAGTCAAAATATATAAGAAAGGCTTCATAATGTTGAAAGAAATTCTAACTTCTGACAATTATTGGCGAAGATACATCCGTTTGAATTTGGAAACAGAAACTTAAAACGTCAATTTCTCGAAATGACTTCAAGACTACATATTTTCAGCTTTTGATGCAGAATAAAAATATATAAAAAGGGCTTCATAATGTTGAAAGAAATTCTAACTTCTGACAATTATTGGCGAAGATACATCCGTTTGAATTTGGAAACCGAAACTTAATACGTCAATTTTTTCGAAATGACTTCGCGACTACATATTTTCAGCTTTTGATGCAGAATCAAAATATATAAAAAGGGCTTCATAATGTTGAAAGAAATTCTAACTTCTGACAATTATTGGCGAAGATACATCCGTTTGAATTTGGAAACAGAAACTTAAAACGTCAATTTCTCGAATTGACTTCGAGACTACATATTTTCAGCTTTTGATGCATAGTCAAAATATATAAAAAGGGCTTCATAGTGTTGAAAGAAATTCTAACTTCTGACAATTATTGGCGAAGATACATCCGTTTGAATTTGGAAACAGAAACTTAAAACGTCAATTTCTCGAAATGACTTCAAGACTACATATTTTCAGCTTTTGATGAATAATCAAAATATATAAAAAGTGCTTCATAATGTTGAAAGAAATTCTAACTTCTGACAATTATTGGCGAAGATACATCCGTTTGAATTTGGAAACAGAAACTTAAAACGTCAATTTCTCGAAATGACTTCAAGACTACATATTTTCAGCTTTTGATGCAGAATAAAAATATATAAAAAGGGCTTCATAATGTTGAAAGAAATTCTAACTTCTGACAATTATTGGCGAAGATACATCCGTTTGAATTTGGAAACCGAAACTTAATACGTCAATTTTTTCGAAATGACTTCGCGACTACATATTTTCAGCTTTTGATGCATAATCAAAATATATAAAAAGGGCTTCATAATGTTGAAAGAAATTCTAACTTCTGACAATTATTGGCGAAGATACATCCGTTTGAATTTGGAAACAGAAACTTAAAACGTCAATTTCTCGAATTGACTTCGAGACTACATATTTTCAGCTTTTGATGCATAGTCAAAATATATAAAAAGGGCTTCATAGTGTTGAAAGAAATTCTAACTTCTGACAATTATTGGCGAAGATACATCCGTTTGAATTTGGAAACAGAAACTTAAAACGTCAATTTCTCGAAATGACTTCAAGACTACATATTTTCAGCTTTTGATGCAGAATCAAAATATATAAAAAGGGCTTCATAATGTTGAAAGAAATTCTAACTTCTGACAATTATTGGCGAAGATACATCCGTTTGAATTTGGAAACCGAAACTTTATACGTCAATTTTTTCGAAATGACTTCGCGACTACATATTTTCAGCTTTTGATGAAGAATCAAAATATATAAAAAGTGCTTCATAATGTTGAAAGAAATTCTAACTTCTGACAATTATTGGCGAAGATACATCCGTTTGAATTTGGAAACAGAAACTTAAAACGTCAATTTCTCGAAATGACTTCGAGACTACATATTTTCAGCTTTTGATGCAGAGTCAAAATATATAAAAAGGGCTTCATAATGTTGAAAGAAATTCTAACTTCTGACAAATATTGGCGAAGATACATCCGTTTGAATTTGGAAACAGAAACTTAAAACGTCAATTTCTCGAATTGACTTCGAGACTACATATTTTCAGCTTTTGATGCATAGTCAAAATATATAAGAAAGGCTTCATAATGTTGAAAGAAATTCTAACTTCTGACAATTATTGGCGAAGATACATCCATTTGAATTTGGAAACAGAAACTTAAAACGTCAATTTCTCGAAATGACTTCGAGACTACATATTTTCAGCTTTTGATGCAGGGTCAAAATATATAAAAAGGGCTTCATAATGTTGAAAGAAATTCTAACTTCTGACAATTATTGGCGAAGATACATCCGTTTGAATTTGGAAACAGAAACTTAAAACGTCAATTTTTCGAAATGACTTCGCGACTACATATTTTCAGCTTTTGATGCAGAATCAAAATATATAAAAAGGGCTTCATAATGTTGAAAGAAATTCTAACTTCTGACAATTATTGGCGAAGATACATCCGTTTGAATTTGGAAACAGAAACTTAAAACGTCAATTTCTCGAAATGACTTCGAGACTACATATTTTCAGCTTTTGATGCAGAATCAAAATATATAAAAAGGGCTTCATAATGTTGAAAGAAATTCTAACTTCTGACAATTATTGGCGAAGATACATCCGTTTGAATTTGGAAACAGAAACTTAAAACGTCAATTTCTCGAAATGACTTCGAGACTACATATTTTCAGCTTTTGATGCAGAATCAAAATATATAAAAAGGGCTTCATAATGTTGAAAGAAATTCTAACTTCTGACAATTATTGGCGAAGATACGTCCGTTTGAATTTGGAAACAGAAACTTAAAACGTCAATTTCTCGAAATGACTTCGAGACTACATATTTTCAGCTTTTGATGCAGAGTCAAAATATATAAAAAGGGCTTCATAATGTTGAAAGAAATTCTAACTTCTGACAATTATTGGCGAAGATACATCCGTTTGAATTTGGAAACAGAAACTTAAAACGTCAATTTCGCGAAATGACTTCTAGACTACATATTTTCAGCTTTTGTTGCAGAATCAAAATATATAAAAAGGGCTTCATAATGTTGAAAGAAATTCTAACTTCTGACAATTATTGGCGAAGATACATCCGTTTGAATTTGGAAACAGAAACTTAAAACGTCAATTTCTCGAAATGACTTCAAGACTACATATTTTCAGCTTTTGATGCAGAATAAAAATATATAAAAAGGGCTTCATAATGTTGAAAGAAATTCTGACTTCTGACAATTATTGGCGAAGATACATCCGTTTGAATTTGGAAACCGAAACTTAAAACGTCAATTTCTCGAAATGACTTCGCGACTACATATTTTCAGCTTTTGATGCAGAGTCAAAATATATAAAAAGGGCTTCATAATGTTGAAAGAAATTTTGACTTCTGACAATTATTGGCGAAGATACATCCGTTTGAATTTGGGAAAAGAAACTTAAACCGCCAATATCTCGAAATGACTTCGAGACTACATATTTTCAGCTTTTGATGCAGAATCAAAATATATAAAAAGGGCTTCATAATGTTGAAAGAAATTGTAACTTCTGACAATTATTGGCGAAGATACATCCGTTTGAATTTGGAAACCGAAACTTAATACGTCAATTTTTTCGAAATGACTTCGCGACTACATATTTTCAGCTTTTGATGCAGAATCAAAATATATAAAAAGGGCTTCATAATGTTGAAAGAAATTCTAACTTCTCACAATTATTGGCGAAGATACATCCGTTTGAATTTGGAAACAGAAACTTAAAACGTCAATTTCGCGAAATGACTTCTAGACTACATATTTTCAGCTTTTGTTGCAAAATCAAAATATATAAAAAGGGCTTCATAATGTTGAAAGAAATTCTAACTTCTGACAATTATTGGCGAAGATACATCCGTTTGAATTTGGAAACAGAAACTTAAAACGTCAATTTCTCGAAATGACTTCAAGACTACATATTTTCAGCTTTTGATGCAGAATAAAAATATATAAAAAGGGCTTCATAATGTTGAAAGAAATTCTGACTTCTGACAATTATTGGCGAAGATACATACGTTTGAATTTGGAAACCGAAACTTAAAACGTCAATTTCTCGAAATGACTTTGCGACTACATATTTTCAGCTTTTGATGCAGAGTCAAAATATATAAAAAGGGCTTCATAATGTTGAAAGAAATTTTGACTTCTGACAATTATTGGCGAAGATACATCCGTTTGAATTTGGGAAAAGAAACTTAAACCGCAAATATCTCGAAATGACTTCGAGACTACATATTTTCAGCTTTTGATGCAGAATCAAAATATATAAAAAGGGCTTCATAATGTTGAAAGAAATTCTAACTTCTGACAATTATTGGCGAAGATACATCCGTTTGAATTTGGAAACCGAAACTTAATACGTCAATTTTTTCGAAATGACTTCGCGACTACATATTTTCAGCTTTTGATGCAGAATCAAAATATATAAAAAGGGCTTCATAATGTTGAAAGAAATTCTAACTTCTGACAATTATTGGCGAAGATACATCCGTTTGAATTTGGAAACAGAAACTTAAAACGTCAATTTCTCGAAATGACTTCGAGACTACATATTTTCAGCTTTTGATGCAGAATCAAAATATATAAAAAGGGCTTCATAATGTTGAAAGAAATTCTAACTTCTGACAATTATTGGCGAAGATACATCCATTTGAATTTGGAAACAGAAACTTAAAACGTCAATTTCTCGAAATGACTTCGAGACTACATATTTTCAGCTTTTGATGCAGAGTCAAAATATATAAAAAGTGCTTCATAATGTTGAAAGAAATTCTAACTTCTGACAAATATTGGCGAAGATACATCCGTTTGAATTTGGAAACAGAAACTTAAAACGTCAATTTCTCGAAATGACTTCGAGACTACATATTTTCAGCTTTTGATGCAGAGTCAAAATATATAAAAAGGGCTTCATAATGTTGAAAGAAATTCTAACTTCTGAAAATTATTGGCGAAGATACATCCGTTTGAATTTGGAAACAGAAACTTAAAACGTCAATTTCTCGAAATGACTTCGAGACTACATATTTTCAGCTTTTGATGCAGGGTCAAAATATATAAAAAGTGCTTCATAATGTTGAAAGAAATTCTAACTTCTGACAATTATTGGCGAAGATACATCCGTTTGAATTTGGAAACAGAAACTTAAAACGTCAATTTCTCGAAATGACTTCGAGACTACATATTTTCAGCTTTTGATGCAGAATCAAAATATATAAAAAGGGCTTCATAATGTTGAAAGAAATTCTAACTTCTGACAATTATTGGCGAAGATACATCCGTTTGAATTTGGAAACAGAAACTTAAAACGTCAATTTCTCGAAATGACTTCAAGACTACATATTTTCTGCTTTTGATGCAGAATCAAAATATATAAAAAGGGCTTCATAATGTTGAAAGAAATTCTAACTTCTGACAATTATTGGCGAAGATACATCCGTTTGAATTTGGAAACCGAAACTTAATACGTCAATTTTTTTGAAATGACTTCGCGACTACATATTTTCAGCTTTTGATGCAGAATCAAAATATATAAAAAGGGCTTCATAATGTTGAAAGAAATTCTAACTTCTGACAATTATTGGCGAAGATACATCCGTTTGAATTTGGAAACAGAAACTTAAAACGTCAATTTCTCGAAATGACTTCGAGACTACATATTTTCAGCTTTTGATGCAGAATCAAAATATATAAAAAGGGCTTCATAATGTTGAAAGAAATTCTAACTTCTGACAATTATTGGCGAAGATACATCCGTTTGAATTTGGAAACAGAAACTTAAAACGTCAATTTCTCGAAATGACTTCGAGACTACATATTTTCAGCTTTTGATGCAGAGTCAAAATATATAAAAAGGGCTTCGTAATGTTGAAAGAAATTCTAACTTCTGACAATTATTGACGAAGATACATCCGTTTGAATTTGGAAACAGAAACTTAAAACGTCAATTTCGCGAAATGACTTCTAGACTACATATTTTCAGCTTTTGATGCAGAATCAAAATATATAAAAAGGGCTTCATAATGTTGAAAGAAATTCTAACTTCTGACAATTATTGGCGAAGATACATCCGTTTGAATTTGGAAACAGAAACTTAAAACGTCAATTTCTCGAAATGACTTCGAGACTACATATTTTCAGCCTTTGATGCATAGTCAAAATATATAAAAAGGGCTTCATAATGTTGAAAGAAATTCTAACTTCTGACAATTATTGGCGAAGATACATCCGTTTGAATTTGGAAACAGAAACTTAAAACGTCAATTTCTCGAAATGACTTCGAGACTACATATTTTCAGCTTTTGATGCAGAATCAAAATATATAAAAAGGGCTTCATAATGTTGAAAGAAATTCTAACTTCTGACAATTATTGGCGAAGATACATCCATTTGAATTTGGAAACAGAAACTTAAAACGTCAATTTCTCGAAATGACTTCGAGACTACATATTTTCAGCTTTTGATGCAGAGTCAAAATATATAAAAAGGGCTTCATAATGTTGAAAGAAATTCTAACTGCTGACAATTATTGGCGAAGATACATCCGTTTGAATTTGGAAACCAAAACTTAAAACGTCAATTTCTCGAAATGACTTCGCGACTACATATTTTCAGCTTTTGATGCATAATCAAAATATATAAAAAGGGCTTCATAATGTTGAAAGAAATTCTAACTTCTGAAAATTATTGGCGAAGATACATCCGTTTGAATTTGGAAACAGAAACTTAAAACGTCAATTTCTCGAAATGACTTCGAGACTACATATTTTCAGCTTTTGATGCAGGGTCAAAATATATAAAAAGTGCTTCATAATGTTGAAAGAAATTCTAACTTCTGACAATTATTGGCGAAGATACATCCGTTTGAATTTGGAAACAGAAACTTAAAACGTCAATTTCTCGAAATGACTTCAAGACTACATATTTTCTGCTTTTGATGCAGAATCAAAATATATAAAAAGGGCTTCATAATGTTGAAAGAAATTCTAACTTCTGACAATTATTGGCGAAGATACATCCGTTTGAATTTGGAAACCGAAACTTAATACGTCAATTTTTTTGAAATGACTTCGCGACTACATATTTTCAGCTTTTGATGCAGAATCAAAATATATAAAAAGGGCTTCATAATGTTGAAAGAAATTCTAACTTCTGACAATTATTGGCGAAGATACATCCGTTTGAATTTGGAAACAGAAACTTAAAACGTCAATTTCTCGAAATGACTTCGAGACTACATATTTTCAGCTTTTGATGCAGAATCAAAATATATAAAAAGGGCTTCATAATGTTGAAAGAAATTCTAACTTCTGACAATTATTGGCGAAGATACATCCGTTTGAATTTGGAAACAGAAACTTAAAACGTCAATTTCTCGAAATGACTTCGAGACTACATATTTTCAGCTTTTGATGCAGAGTCAAAATATATAAAAAGGGCTTCGTAATGTTGAAAGAAATTCTAACTTCTGACAATTATTGACGAAGATACATCCGTTTGAATTTGGAAACAGAAACTTAAAACGTCAATTTCGCGAAATGACTTCTAGACTACATATTTTCAGCTTTTGATGCAGAATCAAAATATATAAAAAGGGCTTCATAATGTTGAAAGAAATTCTAACTTCTGACAATTATTGGCGAAGATACATCCATTTGAATTTGGAAACAGAAACTTAAAACGTCAATTTCTCGAAATGACTTCGAGACTACATATTTTCAGCTTTTGATGCAGAGTCAAAATATATAAAAAGTGCTTCATAATGTTGAAAGAAATTCTAACTTCTGACAATTATTGGCGAAGATACATCCGTTTGAATTTGGAAACAGAAACTTAAAACGTCAATTTCTCGAAATCCGAATTGACTTCGAGACTACATATTTTCAGCTTTTGATGCATAGTCAAAATATATAAAAAGGGCTTCATAATGTTGAAAGAAATTCTAACTTCTGACAATTATTGGCGAAGATACATCCGTTTGAATTTGGAAACAGAAACTTAAAACGTCAATTTCGCGAAATGACTTCTAGACTACATATTTTCAGGTTTTGATGCAGAATCAAAATATATAAAAAGGGCTTCATAATGTTGAAAGAAATTCTAACTTCTGACAATTATTGGCGAAGATACATCCATTTGAATTTGGAAACCGAAACTTAAAACGTCAATTTCTCGAAATGACTTCAAGTCTACATATTTTCAGCTTTTGATGCAGAGTCAAAATATATAAAAAGGGCTTCATAATGTTGAAAGAAATTCTGACTTCTGACAATTATTGGCGAAGATACATCCGTTTGAATTTGGGAAAAGAAACTTAAACCGCCAATATCTCGAAATGACTTCGAGACTACATATTTTCAGCTTTTGATGCAGAATCAAAATATATAAAAAGGGCTTCATAATGTTGAAAGAAATTCTAACTTCTGACAATTATTGGCGAAGATACATCCGTTTGAATTTGGAAACCGAAACTTAATACGTCAATTTTTTCGAAATGACTTCGCGACTACATATTTTCAGCTTTTGATGCAGAATCAAAATATATAAAAAGGGCTTCATAATGTTGAAAGAAATTCTAACTTCTGACAATTATTGGCGAAGATACATCCGTTTGAATTTGGAAACAGAAACTTAAAACGTCAATTTCTCGAAATGACTTCGAGACTACATATTTTCAGCCTTTGATGCATAGTCAAAATATATAAAAAGGGCTCATAATGTGAAAGAAATTCTAACTTCTGACAATTATGGCGAAGATACATCCGTTTGAATTGGAAACAGAAACTTAAAACGTCAATTTCGCGAAATGACTTCGAGACTACATATTTTCAGCTTTTGATGCAGAATCAAAATATATAAAAAGGGCTTCATAATGTTGAAAGAAATTCTAACTTCTGACAATTATTGGCGAAGATACATCCATTTGAATTTGGAAACAGAAACTTAAAACGTCAATTTCTCGAAATGACTTCGAGACTACATATTTTCAGCTTTTGATGCAGAGTCAAAATATATAAAAAGTGCTTCATAATGTTGAAAGAAATTCTAACTTCTGACAAATATTGGCGAAGATACATCCGTTTGAATTTGGAAACAGAAACTTAAAACGTCAATTTCTCGAATTGACTTCGAGACTACATATTTTCAGCTTTTGATGCAGGGTCAAAATATATAAAAAGGGCTTCATATTGTTGAAAGAAATTCTAACTTCTGACAATTATTGGCGAAGATACATCCGTTTGAATTTGGAAACAGAAACTTAAAACGTCAATTTCTCGAAATGACTTCGAGACTACATATTTTCAGCTTTTGATGCAGGGTCAAAATATATAAAAAGGGCTTCATAATGTTGAAAGAAATTCTAACTTCTGACAATTATTGGCGAAGATACATCCGTTTGAATTTGGAAACAGAAACTTAAAACGTCAATTTCTCGAAATGACTTCGAGACTACATATTTTCAGCTTTTGATGCAGAATCAAAATATATAAAAAGGGCTTCATAATGTTGAAAGAAATTCTAACTTCTGACAATTATTGGCGAAGATACATCCGTTTGAATTTGGAAACAGAAACTTAAAACGTCAATTTCTCGAAATGACTTCAAGACTACATATTTTCAGCTTTTGATGCAGAATCAAAATATATAAAAAGGGCTTCATAATGTTGAAAGAAATTCTAACTTCTGACAATTATTGGCGAAGATACATCCGTTTGAATTTGGAAACCGAAACTTAATACGTAAATTTTTTCGAAATGACTTCGCGACTACATATTTTCAGCTTTTGATGCAGAATCAAAATATATAAAAAGGGCTTCATAATGTTGAAAGAAATTCTAACTTCTGACAATTATTGGCGAAGATACATCCGTTTGAATTTGGAAACAGAAACTTAAAACGTCAATTTCTCGAAATGACTTCGAGACTACATATTTTCAGCTTTTGATGCAGAATCAAAATATATAAAAAGGGCTTCATAATGTTGAAAGAAATTCTAACTTCTGACAATTATTGGCGAAGATACATCCGTTTGAATTTGGAAACAGAAACTTAAAACGTCAATTTCTCGAAATGACTTCGCGACTACATATTTTCAGCTTTTGATGCAGAGTCAAAATATATAAAAAGGGCTTCGTAATGTTGAAAGAAATTCTAACTTCTGACAATTATTGGCGAAGATACATCCGTTTGAATTTGGGAAAATAAACTTAAAACGCCAATATCTCGAAATGACTTCGAGACTACATATTTTCAGCTTTTGATGCAGAGTCAAAATATATAAAAAGGGCTTCATAATGTTGAAAGAAATTCTAACTTCTGACAATTATTGGCGAAGATACATCCATTTGAATTTGGAAACAGAAACTTAAAACGTCAATTTCTCGAAATGACTTCGAGACTACATATTTTCAGCTTTTGATGCAGAGTCAAAATATATAAAAAGGGCTTCATAATGTTGAAAGAAATTCTAACTTCTGACAATTATTGGCGAAGATACATCCGTTTGAATTTGGAAACAGAGACTTAAAACGTCAATTTCTCGAAATGACTTCGAGACTACATATTTTCAGCTTTTGATGCATAGTCAAAATATATAAAAAGGGCTTCATAATGTTGAAAGAAATTATAACTTCTGACAAATATAGGCGAAGATACATCCCGTTTGAATTTGGAAACAGAAACTTATAACGTCAATTTCTCGAAACGACTTCGAGACTACATATTTTCAGCTTTTGATGCAGAGTCAAAATATATACAAAGGGCTTCATAATGTCGAAAGAAATTCTAACTTCTGACAATTATTGGCGAAGATACATCCGTTTGAATTTGGAAACAGAAACTTAAAACGTCAATTTCTCGAAATGACTTCGAGACTACATATTTTCAGCCTTTGATGCATAGTCAAAATATATAAAAAGGGCTTCATAATGTTGAAAGAAATTCTAACTTCTGACAGTTATTGGCGAAGATACATCCGTTTGAATTTGGAAACAGAAACTTAAAACGTCAATTTCTCGAAATGACTTCGAGACTACATATTTTCAGCTTTTGATGCAGAGTCAAAATATATAAAAAGGGCTTCATAATGTTGAAAGAAATTCTAACTTCTGCCAATTATTGGCGAAGATACATCCGTTTGAATTTGGAAACAGAAACTTAAAACGTCAATTTCTCGAAATGACTTCGAGACTACATATTTTCAGCTTTTGATGCAGAGTCAAAATATATAAAAAGGGCTTCATAATGTTGAAAGAAATTCTAACTTCTGACAATTATTGGCGAAGATACATCCATTTGAATTTGGAAACAGAAACTTAAAACGTCAATTTCTCGAAATGACTTCGAGACTACATATTTTCAGCTTTTGATGCAAAATCAAAATATATAAAAAGGGCTTCATAATGTTGGAAGAAATTCTAATTTCTGACAATTATTGGCGAAGATACATCCGTTTGAATTTGGAAACAGAAATTCAGAACGTCAATTTCTCGAAATGACTTCGAGACTACATATTTTCAGCTTTTGATGCAGAATCAAAATATATAAAAAGGGCTTCATAATGTTGAAAGAAATTCTAACTTCTGACAATTATTGGCGAAGATACATCCGTTTGAATTTGGAAACAGAAACTTAAAACGTTAATTTCTCGAATTGACTTCGAGACTACATATTTTCAGCTTTTGATGCAGAATCAAAATATATAAAAAGGGGCTTCATAATGTTGAAAGAAATTCTGACTTCTGACAATTATTGGCGAAGATACATCCGTTTGAATTTGGAAACAGAAACTTAAAACGTCAATTACTCGAAATGACTTCGAGACTACAAGTAGTAGGGAAATGGGGATTCTATGACAGGAAGCAGGTTATTGCTTTTTCGATTTTTAATTGCTTCATTATAGGAGCTAATTTATTGTTTTTGGGTGGGGGAGTGACAGGTGTGTGACCTTTTTTAGGAAAATGTGTGATTTTGGATCACGTATGAGACATTTATGATCGAAGGGTATAGATTTATGGCTGACCCTTTTTTTATTGTGGGTTGGTATGAGGTGGAGGATCACTCAGCAGCACTAGTGTGTGCGTACGTGATTGTGGTTTTAAGGGGGATATTGTGTGCGAGGCGTGTAACCTGTAACCTGTGTGCCAGAATCAGGTGGAGGATCACTCAGCAGCACTAGTGTGTGCGCACGTGATTGTGGTTTTAAGGGGGATATTGTGTGCGAGGCGTGTAACCTGTAAGCTGTGTGTTAGAATCAAGTGGAAGATCAGCTAGCAGCTGGCGCACTGCTGTGGATGTTCATGATTTGATTATTGAGGGTGGGTGCAATGATCAGTGGAAAGGTAATGCTCGCTTCTCTTTTGTCACTTTTTTGTCAATGCATAGAACTCATACGAGACCTCACACCTGAATGTTTTCCCACACAATAATTAAAGTATTATTGGTGAAAACTGTTGTTAAGTAGGTACTTCGCACGTACGTTTGCCACGTGCTGGTACCTTCTTCGTGTGTTTCTCTCCCTTTTTACAGTGCACTCTGTTTGAGTGACCCTCCTTATGTTAATTTCACAATAATTTGAAATAATAGCCTGCGTTGCTTTGTGCACCTGTGGGCTTCATACCTAGGTCTGTAGAGTTTAAAATGTTTAAATAAAATAACTTCTTTTTTTCTAATTTTCATAATATATTTTATTTATTTATATATATAGAATGTTTACAAATGTGAAAATTTGTTTATTCTTATTGTTATAGTTTAATTTTAGGATACATGTACATTATGAAACTATATTATTATTATTATCCATTTTGCTTAACCTCTTTCTTAAGTTAGTATATTGAAATATAAGACGATCCAGTTTTCTTTTATATGATGCAAAGAAGTAACAAGCACATGTATCGACTCCTTCTGTAGCGTTATCCGAAGACCATGAGCACACTGTCAAGTGCTTTCCATATTTTGATTTAACTAGACGATAGTTTTCATATTCCAAGAAAAATACTCGGTATTCCTCCAACAATTTAGAATGTTCAGGGAAAATTACATCCTCAAACTCCTTGAGGAAATCATCAATTTTCCTTACATTTGTTTTAAATCCAAAATTCGAAATTAGACCCATTCTGTTGTGTATTCTCCAAAAGCAGAAATGCAACTGAAGAATTATTTTACTTTATTTATAAAGTGTCTATACTTGTGTAACTTTCTTTTGTAATACTTGTCTATACTGGTTTACATCTTTTTTAATTTCTTTTCCCATTTTTCTTGAAATTTCAAAGCATAGGCGTGTTAAATCAATTTCTGCTTCATGTCCATAAGACACATTTAAATCTAAAAGTTGTACATCATATTTCCCCATCTTTGAACATTTTGGGATAATATAATTATTATATATATTACAAATTTGATTTTTAAGCAGTGTGTTCCAACATAAAAATGACGTGAAAAATATCCCTAATCTTATGAAGGCTCACCATGATTCACTATCAAATTCAATTTTATTTCCGTATTGATTTAAAATTAATATGCATTGCTTATCGGATTTTCTAATCTTAAAATGACACTTTATGCTCTCAATCTTGGGATTATCAATTAGTGCATCAGGCATCAAGAACTCAAACTGCTCAAGCCTTAACTGGATATATTCCTTAAACGTCAGTAATTGAATCCATTCCTCTTTTCCAAATCCAATGAAATTACGTTTATGCTGCTGCATCCAAACCATTGGTGTAAATCGTCTCGTTGTTGAAAAGCCACACTTTAATTTTAGTTGTAGATTAACAAAATACTCGAAACCAAAAATGATTTCGTGATCTTGAATTTTTCTTGAATTTCTGGATTTTCTTAGCTGAAGTGTGTCCATATCGATTGAAAAGTTGTCTCAAACTAACTTGGGAATTGAATTGTGAACGCTATTTAAGGTGAAGAGTCTTGCTCATGCTTCTCAGTACATTATACACATTAGACGCAACATGATTAAGATAGACAGGAGCTCGTGTGTTCTTCTTGACTTTCAGTATATATTTGGAAACGAGCAACAAATTTTTGTAAAGGAATTGGCCTTCATGCAAGCCGGATCAATCCTTGCGAATTTCTTTCACTTCAAGCCTCCTTATGATATAAAAGAGCTGGATGAAATAACAAGAAAAACCCTAAAAACAACTAAACAATATGTCGATGGATTGGATTGGTGTGATGGCGACATTTCTTATTTAAGCCTTGGTGATATATTAAGTCCATTAAATAGTTTCGCTACAGTTATTGTACGAGGTCGAGCAAAGAAACAGTTTTTAAGTAAATATTTAAGTACAAAAATAGTTGATTTAGAACTAGATCAAAGTTTAAGACACTTTCAAAACTTTTTCACAAATTGTAGAATACATAAGAAAATAACAAACCAATGTGCTCTAAACAATTTATTTAAACTATTTGTAATCGTAGAAAACTCTAATTTTGAAACATATGGAAATTAAAATTTGATTGTACCATTATGTTCCTAAATATAAACAAACTATAAAATCTATAAAATTCTATGTATCGAGTTTGCTTTACTCAATTTAACCAATGGGTTTACATCACATTTAAATTACAGATTATAATAAAATCTAATACAACTCGTGCGTTTCTTAGGGCACATACTCCTTTATTTAGATGGGACCCACAATCGGAGAAAACATTTAATTTCATCGCATCTAATCGTGGACATCCAAAGTATTCAATGTTGATTACACACGTCTTTAGAAACTTTTCAAGAAACTTTTTCTTTGTATCTCCCTTTGTGATTACTCTAATATTCTTGAGAAGCTCACGAGGATAGTTTCTGACTTTTAAAAAGCTATCATTTCCATCATTCCAACAGAGATTGTGCTGATTTCTAGTTAACCATATTGCCGTTTTACGGGTCTTCTTCGTTAGTCTAAGAAAATCATATGGCGGTCTTATAAGGTAATGAATATCATGATAATAACCATTCTTAAAAACAAGAGCAATTTCTTTTATTATAAAATTGTCGCAATTTCCAAAAAATCCTTGAATGTCGACAACTACTTGATTCTCTATCGAATTGATTTAAACAATGCGCTGAACTGATTCTGTTAATGGTGAATACTCAACTATATACTTTAGTGTTTCTCACACTTGCACTCTCCAACTCGATGGAAACTCTGATATCGATCGGTCCTGTTTTAACAGACTCATTCTGATGTGTTAGATCTATAACAACAATCGGTGCTTTTTCCTTAAATTCCTTAGGTGTTAACAACGGATCAGTCTGCTTCATATAGTAACTTGCTTGGAAATTTGCATACATATCATACAAAGTTGCAAATCGTTCACGACTAAAATTTATATTCAAATCATCATAGGGATAAGTTTCAGAGTTCAAGTACACTTTCAAGTTTCGCAATTGATTTTGAATCAATTTATTATCCAGTATAAAGGCTATTATAGCGAAACGTAGGCGTTCTCTATTGGCTGCAAGTTTTACATTCCACACATGATGAGTGCCTTCTGCTAGTGTTGGATTGAGATAACAATCCCAACTGCGGAATGCTAGTGGTAGTGAGCCTCCATTTTTTGTTATATTTAACATTAGTAATTTCTTCTCATCACTGAGAGTAATATGTGGTACTTTCCATGTAATATTAGTTATATTTAATTTATACTCAATACTTCCAATTTTAGGATGATATACATCATCCATGTTTTTAGTTATGAGTAGTATTAGTTCATGTTTACAATTTAATAAGACTTTGTTATAGTCTTCACAAAATCCAAGTAGGTATTTAATAGGAATAGAGAAATTAAAATATCCATCATTTGGCACGAGTTTTTCGTTTCCATTAAACCAACCAGAATTCTCAAGCATTCGACTTTCAGGTTTATTCAAAGAAATATAGTTTTTTAAGGTTGTTGAAGTGCCAACAAATCTAGTTCGATCAATTTCAATTCCATTCAACTCGTATCGAATCTCATCAAAAAGGTAACTCATGCAATTGTTTTTCAGTTTACCACCTCCAGTAGGCGCATTATTATTAGCCAAAGATATCAAGCCCTCAATATTAATAAAACTCTCGCTCGGTAGCACATATAAGTCCTGATTCTGGATTGTGATTCTAACTTCATCATTACTCTTAAATGATTGTAGATAAGGAGAGTAGCTATGATATTCTTTTTTGATTATACTCTCATCCGAATAGGGTTTCTCTCGAACAGTTAATAAATTAAACCCAATGACCTTAAAAACAATTTGTTCTCTGTTGTAAGTGTTGTCCTTAACGACCTTCTTTCTTCTGCAGTATAACTCAAAGTGTTTGATAATGGAGGATAGCATACATTTTTATTATAAATAATCATTTTCGCTCTCTTAAATGTAGGCGAAGTGTAACACTCTCATTACGTAAATTAACTAAATTTCCGTCCTGATCAACAATCCGTATTTTTAACGACTGTATCTCTCTCGTGTTCACTGCGAAATAAATAAGATTGTGTGGCTTCTCACTCATTTTATAGCCTGGGGGGACATTTAAAGCAAACTCATGCAATACATGACTTGATTCTGCATTAACATATGATCCGCTTACAATATTACATTCTATTCGAATTGTATTTACTTTTAAAATATCAACAGGCTGGTCTGAGATGTGTATAGAATTCGGTGTTAGTACTTTTTTATTAAACCCGAATAATTGACCAATAGTATTCGTTTTGTTAAAATATATAGGGTGTTCCTTAGTTGAAATCATCACTTGAAGCGTATTATTGTTACTTTCGATGAGAGGGTGTTTTAATTTATTTGGTTCTTTTTCCTCCATTTTCTCAATAATAATATTTCTTATATCACTAAGCTCATATGATCCAACAGGTATCTCAAAAACATGTTCTCCAATATGAAAATAAATTATTATCGTGATCAACATTTGGAATTGAGTTATACATGTGGAAATCAATGAGTGCACACTCATAATTTCCCTTCAATTCAATGGGTGGATGATAGTTTGCCATTAAAATTGAGCTGTTGCCCGTTAATGTAAGAGTTGTTGTCATTTCGAGCGATTATTGCTAAGTGAACTAATAATAAGATTTGTTCATATTATATTTCAAATTCTAATAAAGTCAGCGAATCCCCGTCTATAGCGTCCATTTTCTAGAGGATCATCTTTACTTATAAGTACAAAACCATATTTTTCCTTCCAACAAAATTGACATATATTCTTAAATTCATCAAATTTCATATCTACATGATCTTGATACACATGTTTCATATTTGGTTCATCCTGTTTGAACATTATTATTAGGTTTGCATTATCACGAATAAGATGTTTAGGGATGCGTGTATACGTTTGACATAAATAAAACGCATCAATATTATTATGTCGTCCCATACAGAAGTATGCACGAATATTATTTTGTTTTTCACAAGCAACGTCATCAAAAATCATTATAGAGTTCTTTTTGGCTTTACTTGGTGCTAGAACACTTTCATTTTCGGAAAATGTAAAATATCCCATCCCTTTTATTGGGTTCACGAGTGTTTTCAAGTATTCATATTTTTGGTTGATGTAAAGACTTTGAATATAAATAAATATTTTCAAATTTCACTCCATTTGGGCTTTCAATCAAACTGATCATTACATTTGTTTCCCACAATTAGAAAGTTCCAACAATTAGGGCTCTAATTGAATTGGGTAATAATCTGCTATATCTAACTTGTTTGTCTTCTCCTTTTAAAATCGATATTCCTCACTTCTATGTTCGTTTTTTGTTTTATTAATCTCATATCAGATACACTTCTCTCAGCAGATCGTTACTCTCTTGCAAGTCTTTGAAGAATAAACATCAATTAAAATGGTAGTGCGCTTTTATAAATCAACTAGTAGCAAATCACAGCTCTATCGAGGTAGAGGTCTCATCAATAAAATAATCAACTCCCTCCCAATTGAACTACATATACCAG
This sequence comes from Drosophila grimshawi, assembly GCF_018153295.1. Classification (NCBI taxonomy): domain Eukaryota; kingdom Metazoa; phylum Arthropoda; class Insecta; order Diptera; family Drosophilidae; genus Drosophila; species Drosophila grimshawi. The sequence continues at coordinate 79,513 of NW_025062674.1, read as the reverse complement.
GTTATCAGTTCTGTGGTCCAGGAACTAAGCTAGAAAGTCGTTTGGAAAGAGGCGAAAAGGGAATAAATCCATTAGATGCTGCTTGTAGGGAGCACGACATAGCATATGCTAATCATAAAGATTTGACAAATCGGCATATAGCTGATTCAAATTTGGCCGAAAGAGCGTGGGAGCGTGTAAAGGCCTCTGATAGTACTCTTGGGGAAAGAGCAGCAGCTTATTTTGTAACCAACATAATGAAAGCAAAGAAAAAATTTGGCATGGGACTCAAACAAAGAGAATATAAAAAACTATGTGAGAAAAAGAAAAAATGCATGCATGCCGTAAGAGTGGCTACCAGAGCATTGAAGAAGGAGAAGCCATAAAAATCGCTAAAAGAGCAATAAACAAGACTTTTGGGCGAAAGAAAAATGAAGTAATAATCCCTCGAGTTATTAGTGTTCCGAAAGTTGGTGGCTTCTTGCCGCTTATACCCATTATAACAGCACTCGGAGCATTAGGTGGACTTGCCTCTGGTGGTGCATCTATTGCAAAGAGTATTAATAGTGCTAAAAATGCAAAGAAAGAATTGGAAGAAAATAAACGACATAACAGAAAAATGGAAGCCATTGCTTTAGGCAATGGACTCTATCTAAGACCATATCAAAAGGGATATGGTATATCAACTGACTTTCCAAAAAACTTTTAATTCAGCTACCTAATAAGCCGCTCTCAAACATAGACATTTTGAGTTTTGCTCACAAACATATCCCCTTTTTCCGAGGTGTATTTATGAGAGACTCATTACCAAAACGAGTACGGAAAAGAGAATGTGGTATTGTTAACTTGGACATTTCAACTGGAGCTGGAACGCATTGGGTAGCTTACTACAAAGCAGATAAGCAAATCAGATATTTTGATAGTTATGGAAATTTACCGCCACCTTTAGAGCTTATTAGATATTTGGGAGAGAATATAAAATACAATTATAACCAAGTTCAACGATTCGGTTCTTTTAACTGTGGACACTTATGTTTAAGATTTCTATTACTGCAGCATAAATCTGCTGATTTAAATTAGCTTGTATTCAACTTTAAATAAATTAATGAATAAAAATCAGATTATATTTTATTTTATTTTAGTATATAAAAATGATACATAGTTATACTATCTTTAGTATGATTAGAGTGGGTGTATTGTTTACATCGGAAACCATATGAAAACCGCATTAAACTGTATGAAAACCACATAAAAAACCGTGATTAACCACGTGATAAACTGCATCAAACCGCTCGAAAACCAGAAACCACCTATAAAGGTGTTTTTCGGTTTAGATCTGTTGGTTTTTTAATTAAAAATGAATGAGCATATTCTGAAAGAATTGACAAAAACAAGAAACGCACTAAAAAGAAAATTTCAAAGTATTAAATTAGGTAGAGCCGCAAATGAATATCAATTAGAGGAAACGTTTAAGCCAATAACGCAACCGCTTCAGAAAATTGTTACAGGGAATATATTAGCAAATCAGTTGATGAAAGTAAAAAAGGAAGAAGAGAAAGGACAAGTAAATAGTAGGAATGAAATTAAAAGTGATGAAAACTTTAGTAGTATTGCTGAATATTATGATGCACTCGAAAAAGGAATATCTGAACTTCAAACAGAAGATTTATCGTTAGCACCAAGCGAAGAGAGTTATAATAAACCTGATACAATTAGTAGTAAAGACTATAATCAAACGAATGAAATAACTGATGAGATCTTTAATCTTAGTTTAAATGATTTAGATCGTCAGAAAAAGCTCGATAAAGCATTTGGACCTACTAAAAAAAGTGGACAAATTATTTTGGGTAGTTCTAAAATATCTATTTACCACAAGAAAATTGAGCTGGAATCTGGTGAAAAGTGGAATCTTACTCCTGGATTATACTCTTTGATTTACTTGAAAGATCCTAAAGGTTATGATGAAACGGATTTGGATGTATATCAGAAAATCTTATCAAAAACCAATGCCCATAGAAAAAATCATCTACCTGATGGCACGCTTAAGGGAAATCGTTCTAAAAAGTACACTCAAATAATAAAAAAAACTTTCCTCAAAAAATGATAATCCAAGTGCCATGTCTACACCTCTAAATGAGAAATCCATGCATAAGGGTGGAGGTTTTATGACACTCAGTTCAACTAATCCAAATTATGTATATTGGGATGATCCAAATGAGATCGTTGCTAGACTTAAACTTTTAGTTGGCTCACAGGCAGCTGGTAACACTAATCATAATAATGAAATCGTTTCGATAGTTGAAGAACTTCATGAAGCAAACATTATTTATTGAATAAATAATACTGTGATGAACAATAATTTAGTAATATCAAAGTGCCTCTTGACAAGTTTGGTAACTTCTTTTCTGGTGTTCTACTTGATGTTGATCAGCACATTAATTTTTTAAATAAACGTCTTAAGAATGTGGATGAACCCTTGGAAGATAATGATGCGGTTACTAAAGTCTTTTTTAGAAAGAAAAGTAGTAGAAACAATGGAGAGCTTTGAAAAACTTCTAAAAGGAAAAGATCAGTTGGATCAGAAAACAATAAGCGAAATATAATTTATTTTCTTCATGAGATTAATAAAAATAAAATTGAGGTGGAAGAACTCTTGAAAAAATCAGAAAGCTCTTTACAAACGAATTTTAATTCGCAAATAGAGTCATTAAGAAGTTTATTTAACGGTGAAAATCAAAATATAAAATTAAATATAGACTCTTTAAGATTCGATAATAAAATAGATAAATAAGGTGTCTTGTGTGTGCCATGAGTTATAACCTATAGGACCGTTAACAAGTTCGGACATTTCTCAAATGAGCGGAATAAAGAGTAAAGTAATTTCCACTTGGTGGAAGACTATACGGAAAATGGTCAAAGCATTGGTACTAAATACAAACTGTTTCAAAATGTTCTGCAGACAGCACTTTTCAAAAGAAAGCAGGCCTTGTTCCCCTTTTTAAAAATAATAAAATAAATAAAAAATAATAATTAAGGTAAAGCTAAATATGAATAAAAATAATTAAAAAGACAATCATGAGCAGAATGAATTTAATAGAGGAATTACATGCACCAGCCCGTAAAAATTTTAAGCGCCGAAGAGTTATTATGAAGGGAATCGCTAATCATTGGCAAGCAGACTTAGTAGAAATGCGAGAGTACTCATCATCAAATAAAAGATATAAATTTCTATTGACAGTTATTGATACGTTTTCGAAATATGCATGGGGACAAGCATTGAAAACAAAATCTGCGAAAGAAGTTGAACGCGCATTCTCGGGCATACTTAAGGAGAATCGAATTCCCAAGAATTTACAGACCGATGATGGAAAATAATTATTTAATACAGACTTTAAGAGTTTGTGTAGAAAACATAACATCAATCATTACTAAACTTATAGTGGTCTTAAGGTGTCAATTGTTGAGCGTTTTAATAGAACGCTTAAGGAGATGATGTGGAGAGAGTTTAGTTATAATGGAACATATTGTTGAACTGCAATTAATAAACAATTGATAAATGAGTACAATCGAAAACATCATAGAACAATTCAAAAGAGTCCTGTTGATGTATATTCGTTAAATGAGAACAAGTTGTTGAATATTGCCTACAATCAAATAAAAATCTTCAGTGGCAGTAAATTTCATGTTGGACATTATGTGCGTATTAGCAAGCATAAACATACATTTGAAAAAGGGTATACACCGAACTGGAAAACTGAAATTTTTAAAATAAATCAAATACAAAATACCAATCCAACTACATACATACTGGAAGACTATCAAGGTGCAGCTCTAAAATTAGGTTTCTATAATGAAGAGTTGAGGAAAATAAGATTTCCAAACACTTATTTGATTGAAAAGATAATAAGGCATCGAAATGATAGAGTTCTAGTTAAATGGCTTGGGTTCTCAAATGATCAGAACTCTTGGATAAATATTAATGAAGTTCTATAAATCGTACGTGTGCGTACTATCAATAGGTTAAAATTTCATGAACAGTATTGATTTGTGATGAACCTGTCAGTAATTTCCTTTAAACCTTCGGACCTGTCCACTAAGGTTTCGGTTAATTTATGTATGAAACGAATGTACTCAGTGTAGGGAATTTCGGATATAAAAGAGCGTCTTGAATACAAGTATCTCATTCAAAAAGATGTCGAAGAACATTCAGGAGCTGTTCTATTTCATGGACGACGAGGAGAATTCAATGAATTTTCAATTGGGACAGCTGAGTCCATCGGAATGGCTTGAGCTCTTGGAAATTTCACCCAGAGAGAAACGGAAAATCGAGGAGGAGGAGGACGCTTCGATCAACAAGAAGCAAAAGGTTGACGACGACTCGGAAACCTTCTCATCGATATAACCGAGGAGGGACAAAGGATGGAGCCCACCTTCGATGAGCTTCTTTTCGAGGAGCCCATTGCTGAGGAATGGGATATAAAGAAAATTTTCGATGCTGAGGCTGATCTCGAAAATTCAATAGAATTTTTAAGTTTTATTAAAAATATTTAACAATAACAATAATAATAATAATAAATACAAATTATCTTAATACTAAGTCAAATCAAATTGTATTTCATCTTTAATTCACATTTAAATGAATAAATAAAAAAACATTACAAAATACATATTTCTTTGTGTTATTATTTATTCCACACATACATACACACATATACACTTTATTTTCAGCTTCATGAATTCAAATAAAATGCATATATGTTCAACCTAAAATCATGTCTTTATCATCTTCTTCTTTTTATTCAGGTACAGTGCATTTTTAAATAGACACACGCAGGTACACAAGCACACACTTGAACCCTAAAGTCTTGTGTTTATCTTCTCCTTTTTTTTTTTTTTTTTTTACAGGTACACTGCATTTCTAAATACAGGCACAAACAGATACACAAACACACACACACATTTTCAACTATATATATATATATATATATATATATATATATATATTTGGTATTTCTACTTTTCCTTTTTTGTTCATATCAACACCCTACATTTTCAGCTTGCATAAATTGAAGTAAAAGAGACAGATGTACTTATTTTTTGTTTTAAATATTCATTTATTTTTATTTATTTTTTTTTTTTTTTTCTTCTTAATTTTATTTACATTTTTTTTTTTCACTTACTTTTACTAACATTTTTTTTTTTTTATTGATTGTTTATTAATTAATTAATTTATTATTAATATTATTATTATTATTTTTTTTTTTCTTACTACTACTATGAACTAATTCTATAATGCCCCCAGGCATATGTATTTATCCCATCTTCTTTTATTTTTCTCTTATCATCTCTAGAACTTAAAGTTGTTTTTCTTATTCTGTGCGTATACAAATTGTGAATCTTAGATCTAAACATCAACATGCTATCACAAAATGTCTTCTTTTCAAATAGACATTGCTTATAACTATTTATAGTCAACTTATCTAACGCAGACTTTTTAACGCCTTTTGATTTTTTGATGCATCCACCCCCCTCAAGAGACAATGAATACATTTTGGCTCTAAGACCAACAAACTCCAACATTCTTTTGCCATTGTTTTCGTCTTTCATCATTCCCAAAACTTTCTTATTACACCTTCTGATCCCATATTTTTTTGATAACTCCTCCGGATAGTCAGATGTATCAAATCTCATTTCTACATCTTCCGCAATGTCTTTAAAGAAATCTTTAGTATCAATAGAATATATGAATGTGTCTGTATCCATATAATTCAAAGAAACTTTTTCTTGATACTTTGGCTTCATGTAATCATAATGAAAATCGTACATTTGCCATTTTGACAGTTCGAGAACTGTAAAACCTAAGTACATTGGCTTATCATACACATTATGGAGTCGATTCATTTGAATCGCATACATATCTTCTGCAAATTGTGCTGAACTATGGAAATTAGCCTTTGCAATGAGGGCACGAGCACCCAATCTATTCCGATTAGTGGTTTCCCACGATGTGACTAGTTTGATGTCTTTACGTTTTTCTACGTTTTCCATCGTTTTTCCATAGACAGCGTTATTTAATAATTTGAAAAAGTCTTTTTCAAAATTATTTTTGCAAATTGCACGAAAATTTTGAAAGACATCCGACAGTAAAAGAACATCAGTCTTAAGATATAATTCCATGTAATCTTTAAGACTTTGACATCCAAAAACTGACCAGACTTTTTGCGCGTGGGAATAGTCTTCGACTGAACATTCTGTGTTAGAAAACGTTGAAAATTTATCTCTTGGGGGAAGAGCGACCATCTAATCGCTCTCGAGTCAATAACCAAAGAAAACCCCCCCTACGTATTAATGAAATTCATCATCTAATGGGAAAAAGGCTTTTACGTTGTTGAAACTGGCTATATCTAGATTGCTACTAAGTGCATCTAGACTTGATGCCATGAAACGGAACGTATCTAAAAATCTAATTTCAAGGGGGAGTACTTTTATATCACCTTCAACTTTATTTAATTCCCCAACGAACAAATGAGAATCATATTTTGAAAAGTTGTGGAAAAATACAGGAACAAAAGGTGCAATTTGAAAATTAATGTTGCAGGCATTATGTGCTGCACCCCTGTACAACCCACTTAAATGACAATGATCCCTAACTCGATCATTGCCTAAAGTTTTTTCACAGATGTGACAAATGGCTGCATTTCTAAACCTAAACTCATCATTTGCACTCATATTTATGGGCTTGATGGTGCTTAGGTAACAAGTATAAATATCGTTTACATCTCTGATAAGAGACTTGACGAATTTTATACCTGCATCTACCCCAGTTTCTAAAACAAGCTTATCTAATGTTGGGTTAAAGGCGCACTTTATATAGTACGAATAAGCTATGGGGATATGCTGAGAAGTTGCTATTATATTCTCACTCAATTGCGAATTGAGGGGGGTTAGAACACACTCAAAATCTGCGTATACAACAAAAGGTACGTCTAAACTACGACTAAAATTCTTAAAACTAAGACTTGCTTTTTCTTCGGCAGGGAGCGTTGACACAACCTTCCCACACTGTTGACGGTGCTCTTCATGCATCCACGCATTATGGGAAAAATTCAAGCACGTCTTGCAGAAGTACAACTGCGTCTTGTGCGATGTAAGTTGGCGTCTTACAAGTCTGGAAGTATAAAAAAAAAAAACAAATATATTTGTATTAAAAATTTTGTTTTTTTTTTTGGAAAAAGTATTTATTAAATATTACCTTGACAAATTTTTTATCCACACAAAATGTCCGCGCTCCTCACTCTCCAGCAACATAAGGCTTATGTGCGTATTCTTCTCCATCTCCGTCACATATAATGGTCCGTTAACTGCATTGGACTGCTCATCGAAACCAAAAACATTGATGCTAATGTTTTGGTTTTGAGCTTCAAAAATTTTTATCTGATCCAATGGAAGAGGGAAATCCAAATTGGAAAAATTGAGCGTCAGTGCTCCATCAATTTGTATCACGTCGCTCTCAATCGCATCAACTTTATATGCTGAGCATCGTGCAGGCTGGTTGTTAGCTGGTGCTTTAAGGGCTGATATTAATGCCCATTTAAAGCAAAATTCATCAGCATTTTTAACATTAATTAATGCTTTTTTATTCCTCAACACTTTAGGCGTTTCAATAAAGCTTGAAACTTTGAGTGGAGTATATTTATTGATGTTTACCTCCAGCCTTAAGATTTGAGACAATGTCCAACCACTGTCCTTCTCTTGGAACTCATCCATTTTCACACAAATTATAGCTGAGTGATCTTTGATGATCTCTCCAAGATCACTAGATGCTGTTATGACACTCATATTAGACTGATGAGATTTAATTGTCATCAGCAATTCATCATCAGTGAATTTAATATACTCTGCAAAGAGTTCAATATTCATTTTGCATGCTGTGTGAGTTAGCAATACATTATGAATTAATGGAAGAGTTTCTTGAGCTGCTTCACCCAGAAACTCTGTTGGATCGACCACATTTTTGTGTTTATTCTCAAATGAGAATGTCGAGATCCGATTCTTAAATCCACTCGAAATTAATTTCACCTGACTATTTACAGGCGTAAAAACGAGCATCTTGTGGGCATTGGAACGATGATATTGGAAGCGACGGAGTTGGTGTTATTGGTGACGGAGTTGATGTTGTTGGTGGTGGTGACGGAGTTGATGATGGAGCTGGTGTTGGTGGTGGCGGTGGTGACGGAGTTGATGATGGGGCTGGTGCTTGTGGTGATGGGATTGAGAGTGATGCTGTTGTTGTTGAAGATGGAGTGGGTTGGATTGTTGGTGGTGCTGGTGGAGTTGGCGGTGGGATTGGTAATGATGTTGTTGTTGTTACAGATGGAGTGGGTTGGATTGGCGGGCATGCCCGTATTAGCCACATAAGTTAAGTGGTCGAAATAATTGGGGTGGCTCTGTCCTTGAGCCGAGTTATTCCGGGAGACATAGTTGAATCCTTCCATGGTGTTCACGTTGTTGTTCTTATTATTGAACATTTTAATTGGTTGTTTTGATGGTTTTGTTTTAAACTTTGAGGGCACAACACACACGAGTTGACGATTGTAGAGTTTGAAAACTACTAAGGTTTTAGAAATCAGAATCCAAAATGATAGATATGAAGCCCGCAGGTGCACAGATATGAAGCCCGAGGGGAGAACCAAACACACGAAGAAGGTACCAGCACGTGGCAAACGTACGTGCGAAGTACCTACTTAACAACAGTTTTCACCAATAATACTTTAATTATTGTGTGGGAAAACATTCAGGTGTGAGGTCTCGTATGAGTTCTATGCATTGACAAAAAAGTGACAAAAGAGAAGCGAGCATTACCTTTCCACTGATCATTGCACCCACCCTCAATAATCAAATCATGAACATCCACAGCAGTGCGCCAGCTGCTAGCTGATCTTCCACTTGATTCTAACACACAGGTTACAGGTTACACGCCTCGCACACAATATCCCCCTTAAAACCACAATCACGTGCGCACACACTAGTGCTGCTGAGTGATCCTCCACCTGATTCTGGCACACAGGTTACAGGTTACACGCCTCGCACACAATATCCCCCTTAAAACCACAATCACGTACGCACACACTAGTGCTGCTGAGTGATCCTCCACCTCATACCAACCCACAATAAAAAAAGGGTCAGCCATAAATCTATACCCTTCGATCATAAATGTCTCATACGTGATCCAAAATCACACATTTTCCTAAAAAAGGTCACACACCTGTCACTCCCCCACCCAAAAACAATAAATTAGCTCCTATAATGAAGCAATTAAAAATCGAAAAAGCAATAACCTGCTTCCTGTCATAGAATCCCCATTTCCCTACTACTCATAATGTTGAAAGAAATTCTAACTTCTGACAATTATTGGCGAAGATACATCCATTTGAATTTGGAAACAGAAACTTAAAACGTCAATTTCTCGAAATGACTTTGAGACTATATATTTTCAGCTTTTGATGCAGAATCAAAATATATAAAAAGGGCTTCATAATTCTGAAAGAAATTCTAACTTCTGACAATTATTGGCGAAGATACATCCGTTTGAATTTGGAAACAGAAACTTAAAACATCAATTTCTCGAAATGACTTCGCGACTACATATTTTCAGCTTTTGATGCAGAATCAAAATATATAAAAAGGGATTCATAATGCTGAAAGAAATTCTAACTTCTGACAATTATTGGCGAAGATACATCCGTTTGAATTTGGAAACCGAAACTTAATACGTCAATTTCTCGAAATGACTTCGCGACTACATATTTTCAGCTTTTGATGCAGAATCAAAATACATATAAAAAGGGCTTCATAATGTTGAAAGAAATTCTAACTTCTGACAATTATTGGCGAAGATACGTCCGTTTGAATTTGGAAACAGAAACTTTAAACGTCAATTTCTCGAAATGACTTCGAGACTACATATTTTCAGCCTTTGATGCATAGTCAAAATATATAAAAAGGGCTTCATAATGTTGAAAGAAATTCTAACTTCTGACAATTATTGGCGAAGATACGTCCGTTTGAATTTGGAAACAGAAACTTAAAACGTAAATTTCTCGAAATTACTTTTATAATTGAAATGGGGCAATTTTTGACGAAGATATGGCCATTTTTTTCAAGGTAGACCCTATTTAATGCTTTCCATATATTTTCTATTTATCGAAGAATATCCCTTAATATCTTTCTTAGATGAGTCGGAAGTCAAATTATTTTAATGCAGTTTTTCCAAAGATCGAGTGAATTCTAAAAACACCTTTATAATTGAAATGTGGCAATTTTTGACGAAGATATGGCCAATTATTTCAAGGTAGACCCTATTTAAAACTTTCCATATATTTTCTGTTAATCAAAGAATATCCCTTAATACCTTTCTTAGATGAGTCGGAAGTCAAATTATTTTAATGCAGTTTTGTTTCAAAGATCGAGTGAATTCTAAAAACACCTTTATAATTGAAATGGGGCAATTTTTGACGAAGATATAGCCATTTATTTCAAGGTGGAGCCTATTTAATGCTTTCCATATATTTTCTATTTATCGAAGAATATCCCTTAATATCTTTCTTAGATGAGTCGGAAGTCAAATTATTTTAATGCAGTTTTGTTCCAACGATCACGTGAATTCTTAAAACTTCTTTATATTTGAAATGAGGCAATTTTTGACGAAGATATGGCCATTTATTTCAAGGTTGACCCTATTTAATGTTTGGCTTATATTTTCTATTAATCGAAGAATATCCCTTAATACCTTTCTTAGATGAGTCGGAAGTCAAATTATTTTAATGCAGTTTTGTTTTAAAGGTCGAGTGAATTCTAAAAACACCTTTATAATTGAAATGGGGCAATTTTAGACGAAGATATGGCCATTTATTTCAAGGTTGACCCTATTTAATGTTTGGCTTATATTTTCTATTAATCGAAGAATATCCCTTAATATCTTTCTTAGATGAGTCGGAAGTCGAATTATTTTAATGCAGTTTTGTTCCAAAGATCGAGTGAATTCTAAAAACACCTTTATAATTGAAATGGGGCAATTTTTGACGAAGATATGGCCATTTATCTCAAGGTTGACCCTATTTAATGTTTGGCTTATATTTTCTATTAATCGAAGAATATCCCTTAATATCTTTCTTAGATGAGTCGGAAGTCAAATTATTTTAATGCAGTTTTGTTCCACAGATCGAGTGAATTCTAAAAACAGCTTTATAATTGAAATGGGGCAATTTTTGACGAAGATATGGCCATTTATTTCAAGGTTGACCCTATTTAATGTTTGGCTTATATTTTCTATTTAATCGAAGAATATCCCTTAATATCTTTCTTTAGATGAGTCGGAAGTCGAATTATTTTAATGCAGTTTTGTTTCAAAGGTCGAGTGAATTCTAAAAACACCTTTATAATTGAAATGGGGCAATTTTTGACGAAGATATGGCCATTTATTTCAAGGTAGACCCTATTTAATGCTTTCCATATATTTTCTGTTAATCAAGAATATCCCTTAATATCTTTCTTAGATGAGTCGGAAGTCAAATTATTTTAACGCAGTTTTGTTCCAAAGATCAAGTGAATTCTAAAAACACCTTTATAATTGAAATGGAGCAATCTTTGACGAAGATATGGCCATTTATTTCAAGGTAGACCCTACTTAATACTTTCCATATATTTTCTATCTATATCCCTTAATATCTTTCTTAGATGAGTCGGAAGTCAAATTATTTTAATGCAGTTTTGTTCCAAAGATCAGGTGAATTCTAAAAACACCTTTATAATTGAAATGGGGCAATTTTTCACGAAGATATAGCCTTTTATTTCTAGGTAGAGCCTATTTAATGCTTTCCATATATTTTCTATTAATCGAAGAATATCCCTTAATATCTTTCTTAGATGAGTCGGAAGTCGAATTATTTTAATGCAGTTTTGTTTCAAAGATCAAGCGATTTCTAAAAACACCTTTAAAATTGAAATGAAGCAATTTTGGACGAAGATATGGCCATTTATTTCAAGGTAGACACTATTTAATGCTTTCCATATATTTTCTATTTATCAAAGAATATCCCTTAATATCTTTCTTAGATGAGTCGGAAGTCAAATTATTTTAATGCAGTTTTGTTCCAAAGATCAAGTGAATTCTAAAAACACCTTTATAATTGAAATGGGGCAATTTTAGACGAAGATATGGCCATTTATTTCAAGGTTGACCCTATTTAATGTTTGGCTTATATTTTCTATTAATCGAAGAATATCCCTTAATATCTTTCTTAGATGAGTCGGAAGTCAAATTATTTTAATGCAGTTTTGTTCCAAAGATCGAGTGAATTCTAAAAACACCTTTATAATTGAAATGGGTCAATTTTTGACGAAGCTATGGCCATTTATTTCAAGGTTGACCCTATTTAATGTTTGGCTTATATTTTCTATTAATCGAAGAATATCCCTTAATATCTTTCTTAGATGATCCGGAAGTCAAATTATTTTAATGCAGTTTTGTTCCAAAGATCGAGTGAATTCTAAAAACACCTTTATAATTGAAATGGGGCAATTTTAGACGAAGATATGGCCATTTATTTCAAGGTAGACCCTATTTAATGCTTTCCATATATTTTCTATTTATCGAAGAATATCCCTTAATATCTTTCTTAAATGAGTCGGAAGTCAAATTATTTTAACACAGTTTTGTTCCAAAGATTGAGCGAAATCTTAAAACACCTTTATAATTGAAATGGGGCAGTTTTTGACGAAGATATGGCCATTTATTTCAAGGTAGACCCTATTAATGCTTTCCATATATTTTCTATTTATCGAAGAATATCCCTTAATATCTTTCTTAGATGAGTCGGTAGTCAAATTATTTTAATGCAGTTTTGTTCCAAAGATCAAGTGAATTCTAAAAACACCTTTGTAATTGAAATGGGGAAATTTTTGACGAAGATATGGCTATTTATTTCAAGGTAGAGCCTATTTACTGCTTTCCATATATTTTCTATTTATCGAAGAATATCCCTTAATATCTTTCTTAGATGAGTCGGAAGTCAAATTATTTTAATGCAGTTTTGTTCCAAAGATCAAGCAAATTTAAAAACGCCATTATAATTGAAATGGGGCAATTTTTGACGAAGATATGTCCATTTATTTCAAGGTTGACCCTATTTAATGTTTGGCTTATATTTTCTATTAATCGAAGAATATCCCTTAATATCTTTCTTAGATGAGTCGGAAGTCGAATTATTTTAATGCAGTTTTGTTCCAAAGATCGAGTGAATTCTAAAAACACCTTTATAATTGAAATGGGGCAATTTTTGACGAAGATATGGCTATTTATTTCAAGGTAGACCCTATTTAATGCTTTCCATATATTTTCTATTTATCGAAGAATATCCCTTAATATCTTTCTTAGATGAGGCGCTAGTCAAAATATTTTAATGCAGTTTTGTTCCAAAGATCGAGCCAATTTTAAAAACACCTTTATAATTGAAATGGGGCAATTTTAGACGAAGATATGGCCATTTATTTCAAGGTAGACCCTATTTCATGCTTTCCATATATTTTCTATTTATCGAAGAATATCCCTTAATATCTTTCTTAGATGAGTCGGTAGCCAAATTATTTTAATGCAGTTTTCTTCCAAAGATCGAGCGAATTCTAAAAACACCTTTATAATTAAAATGGAGCAATTTTTGACGAAGCTATGGCCATTTATTTCAAGGTTGACCCTATTTAATGTTTGGCTTATATTTTCTATTAATCAAAGAATATCCCTTAATATCTTTCTTAGATGAGTCGAAAGTCAAATTATTTTAATGCAGTTTTGTTCCAAAGATCAAGCAAATTTAAAAACGCCTTTATAATTAAAATGGGGCAATTTTTGATGAAGATTTGGCCATTTATTTCAAGGTAGACCCTATTTAATGCTTTCCATATATTTTCTATTTATCGAAGAATATCCCTTAATATCTTTCTTAGATGAGTCGGAAGTCAGCTTATTTTAATGCAGTTTTGTTCCAAAGATTGAGTGAATTCTAAAAACACCTTTATAATTGAAATGGAGCAATTTTTGACGAAGATATGGCCATTTATTTCAAGGTAGACCCTACATAATACTTTCCATATATTTTCCATTTATCGAAGAATATCCCTTAATACCTTTCTTAGATGAGTCGAAAGTCAAATTATTTTAATGCAGTTTTGTTCCAAAGATCGAGTGAATTTTGAAAACACCTTTATAATTGAAATGGGGCAATTTTTGACGAAGATATGGACATTTATTTCAAGGTAGAGCCTATTTAATGCTTTCCATATATTTTCTATTTATCGAAGAATATCCCTTAATATCTTTCTTAGATGAGTCGGAAGTCAAATTATTTTAATGCAGTTTTGTTCCAAAGATCAAGTGAATTCTTAAAACTTCTTTATAATTGAAATGGGGCAGTTTTTGACGAAGATATGGCCATTTATTTCAAGGTTGACCCTATTTAATGTTTGGCTTATATTTTCTATTAATCGAAGAATATCCCTTAATATCTTTCTTAGATGAGTCGGAAGTCAAATTATTTTAATACAGTTTTGTTTCAAAGGTCGAGTGAATTGTAAAAACACCTTTATAATTGAAATGGGGCAATTTTTGACGAAGATATGGCCATTTATTTCAAGGTAGACCCTATTCAATGCTTTCCATATATTTTCTATTTATCGAAGAATATCCCTTAATACCTTTCTAAGATGAGTCGGAAGTCAAATTATTTTAATGCAGTTTTGTTCGAAAGATTGAGTGAATTCTAAAAACACCTTTATAATTGAAATGGGGCAATTTTTGACGAAGATATGGCCATTTATTTCAAGGTAGACCTTATTTAATGCTTTCCATATATTTTCTATTTATCGAAGAATATCCCTTAATATCTTTCTTAGATGAGTCGGAAGTCAAATTATTTTAATGCAGTTTTGTTCCAAAGATTGAGTGAATTCTAAAAACACCTTTATAATTGAAATGGGGCAATTTTTGACGAAGATATGGCCATTTATTTCAAGGTTGACCCTATTCAATGTTTGCCTTATATTTTCTGTTAATCAAAGAATATCCCTTAATATCTTTCTTAGATGAGTCAGAAGTCAAATTATTTTAATGCAGTTTTGTTCTAAAGATCGAGTGAATTCTAAAAACACCTTTATAATTGAAATGGAGCAATTTTTGACGAAGATATAGCCATTTATTTCAAGGTAGAGCCTATTTACTGCTTTCCATATATTTTCTATTTATCGAAGAATATCCCTTAATATCTTTCTTAGATGAGTCGGAAGTCAAATTATTTTAATGTAGTTTTGTTCCAAAGATAGAGTGAATTCTTAAAACTTCTTTATATTTGAAATGAGGCAATTTTTGACGAAGATATGGCCATTTATTTCAAGGTTGACCCTATTTAATGTTTGGCTTATATTTTCTATTAATCGAAGAATATCCCTTAATACCTTTCTTAGATGAGTCGGAAGTCAAATTATTTTAATGCATTTTTGTTCGAAAGATCGAGTGAATTCTAAAAACATCTTTATAATTGAAATGGAGCAATTTTTGACGAAGATATGGCCATTTATTTCAAGGTAGAGCCTATTTAATGCTCTCCATATATTTTCTATTAATCGAAGAATATCCCTTAATATCTTTCTTAGATGAGTCGGAAGTCAAATTATTTTAATGCAGTTTTGTTCCAAAGATCAGGTGAACTCTAAAAACACTTTATAATTAAAATGGGTCAATTTTTGACGAAGCTATGGCCATTTATTTCAAGGTAGAGCCTATTTAATGCTTTCCATATATTTTCTATTTATCGAAGAATATCCCTTAATATCTTTCTTGGATGAGTCGGAAGTCAGCTTATTTTAATGCAGTTTTATTCCAAAGATCAAGCAAATTTAAAAACGCCTTTATAATTGAAATGGGGCAATTTTTGACGAAGATATGTGCATTTATTTCGAGGTTGACCCTATTTAATGTTTGGCTTATATTTTCTATTAATCGAAGAATATCCCTTAATATCTTTCTTAGATGAGTCGGAAGTCGAATTATTTTAATGCAGTTTTGTTCCAAAGATTGAGTGAATTCTAAAAACACCTTTATAATTGAAATGGGGCAATTTTCGACGAAGATATGGCTATTTATTTCAAGGTAGACCCTATTTAATGTTTGGCTTATATTTTCTGTTAATCAAGAATATCCCTTAATATCTTTCTTAGATGAGTCAGAAGTCAAATTATTTTAATGCAGTTTTGTTCTAAAGATCGAGTGAATTCTAAAAACACCTTTAAAATTGAAATGGAGCAATTTTTGACGAAGATATAGCCATTTATTTCAAGGTAGAGCCTATTTAATGCTTTCCATATATTTTCTATTTATCGAAGAATATCCCTTAATATCTTTCTTAGATGAGTCGGAAGTCAAATTATTTTAATGTAGTTTTATTCCAAAGATAGAGTGAATTCTTAAAACTTCTTTATATTTGAAATGAGGCAATTTTTGACGAAGATATGGCCATTTATTTCAAGGTTGACCCTATTTAATGTTTGGCTTATATTTTCTATTAATCGAAGAATATCCCTTAATACATTTCTTAGATGAGTCGGAAGTCAAATTATTTTAATGCAGTTTTGTTCGAAAGGTTGAGTGAATTCTAAAAACACCTTTATAATTGAAATGGAGCAATTTTTGACGAAGATATGGCCATTTATTTCAAGGTAGACCCTATTTAATGCTCTCCATATATTTTCTATTAATCGACGAATATCCCTTAATATCTTTCTTAGATGAGTCGGAAGTCAAATTATTTTAACGCAGTTTTGTTCCAAAGATCAAGTGAATTCTAAAAACACCTTTATAATTGAAATGGAGCAATCTTTGACGAAGATATGGCCATTTATTTCAGGGTAGACCCTACTTAATACTTTCCATATATTTTCTATCTTTATCCCTTAATATCTTTCTTAGATGAGTCGGAAGTCAAATTTTTTTAATGCAGTTTTGTTTTAAAGGTAGAGTGAATTCTAAAAACACCTTTATAATTGAAATTGGGCAATTTTTGACGAAAATATGGCCATTTATTTCAAGGTAGACCCTATTTAATGCTTTCCATATATTTTCTATTTATCGAAGAATATCCCTTAATATCTTTCTTGGATGAGTCGGAAGTCAAATTATTTTAATGCAGTTTTATTCCAAAGATCAAGCAAATTTAAAAACGCCTTTATAATTGAAATGGGGCAATTTTTGACGAAGATATGTCCATTTATTTCAAGGTAGAGCCTATTTAATGCTCTCCATATATTTTCTATTAATCGAAGAATATCCCTTAATATCTTTCTTAGATGAGTCGGAAGTCAAATTATTTTAACGCAGTTTTGTTCCAAAGATCGAGTGAATTCTAAAAACACCTTTATAATTGAAATGGAGCAATCTTTGACGAAGATATGGCCATTTATTTCAGGGTAGACCCTATTCAATGCTTTCCATATATTTTATATTTATCGAAGAATATCCCTTAATACCTTTCTAAGATGAGTCGGAAGTCAAATTATTTTAATGCAGTTTTGTTCGAAAGATTGAGCGAATTCTAAAAACACCTTTATAATTGAAATTGGGCAATTTTAGATGAAGATATGGCCATTTATTTCAAGGTAGACCCTATTTAATGCTTTCCATATATTTTCTATTTATCGAAGAATATCCCTTAATATCTTTCTTAGATGAGTCGGAAGTCAAATTATTTTAATGCAGTTTTGTTCCAAAGATTGAGTGAATTCTAAAAACACCTTTATAATTGAAATGGGGCAATTTTTGACGAAGATATGGCCATTTATTTCAAGGTTGACCCTATTCAATGTTTGCCTTATATTTTCTGTTAATCAAAGAATATCCCTTAATATCTTTCTTAGATGAGTCAGAAGTCAAATTATTTTAATGCAGTTTTGTTCTAAAGATCGAGTGAATTCTAAAAACACCTTTATAATTGAAATGGAGCAATTTTTGACGAAGATATAGCCATTTATTTCAAGGTAGAGCTTATTTACTGCTTTCCATATATTTTCTATTTATCGAAGAATATCCCTTAATATCTTTCTTAGATGAGTCGGAAGTCAAATTATTTTAATGTAGTTTTGTTCCAAAGATAGAGTGAATTCTTAAAACTTCTTTATATTTGAAATGAGGCAATTTTTGACGAAGATATGGCCATTTATTTCAAGGTTGACCCTATTTAATGTTTGGCTTATATTTTCTATTAATCGAAGAATATCCCTTAATACCTTTCTTAGATGAGTCGGAAGTCAAATTATTTTAATGCATTTTTGTTCGAAAGATCGAGTGAATTCTAAAAACATCTTTATAATTGAAATGGAGCAATTTTTGACGAAGATATGGCCATTTATTTCAAGGTAGAGCCTATTTAATGCTTTCCATATATTTTCTATTTATCGAAGAATATCCCTTAATATCTTTCTTAGATGAGTCGGAAGTCAAATTATTTTAATGCAGTTTTGTTCCAAAGATCGAGTAAACTCTAAAAACACCTTTATAATTGAAATGGGTCAATTTTTGACGAAGATATGGTCATTTATTTCAAGGTTGACCCTATTTAATGCTTTCCATATATTTTCTATTTATCGAAGAATATCCCTTAATATCTTTCTTGGATGAGTCGGAAGTCAGCTTATTTTAATGCAGTTTTATTCCAAAGATCAAGCAAATTTAAAAACGCCTTTATAATTGAAATGGGGCAATTTTTGACGAAGATATGTGCATTTATTTCGAGGTTGACCCTATTTAATGTTTGGCTTATATTTTCTATTAATCGAAGAATATCCCTTAATATCTTTCTTAGATGAGTCGGAAGTCGAATTATTTTAATGCAGTTTTGTTCGAAAGATTGAGTGAATTCTAAAAACACCTTTATAATTGAAATGGGGCAATTTTTGACGAAGATATGGCCATTTATTTCAAGGTTGACCCTATTCAATGTTTTCCTTATATTTTCTGTTAATCAAAGAATATCCCTTAATATCTTTCTTAGATGAGTCAGAAGTCAAATTATTTTAATGCAGTTTTGTTCTAAAGATCGAGTGAATTCTAAAAACACCTTTAAAATTGAAATGGAGCAATTTTTGACGAAGATATAGCCATTTATTTCAAGGTAGAGCCTATTTAATGCTTTCCATATATTTTCTATTTATCGAAGAATATCCCTTAATATCTTTCTTAGATGAGTCGGAAGTCAAATTATTTTAATGTAGTTTTATTCCAAAGATAGAGTGAATTCTTAAAACTTCTTTATATTTGAAATGAGGCAATTTTTGACGAAGATATGGCCATTTATTTCAAGGTTGACCCTATTTAATGTTTGGCTTATATTTTCTATTAATCGAAGAATATCCCTTAATACATTTCTTAGATGAGTCGGAAGTCAAATTATTTTAATGCATTTTTGTTCGAAAGATCGAGTGAATTCTAAAAACATCTTTATAATTGAAATAGGGCAATTTTTGACGAAGATATGGCCATTTATTTCAAGGTAGACCCTATTTAGTACTTTCCATATATTTTCTATTTATCGAACAATATCCCTTAATACCTTTCTTAGATGAGTCGGAAGTCAACTTATTTTAATGCAGTTTTGTTCCAAAGATCAAGTGAATTCTAAAAACACCTTTATAATTGAAATGGAGCAATCTTTGACGAAGATATGGCCATTTATTTCAAGGTAGACCCTATTCAGTACTTTCCATATATTTTCTATTTATCGAAGAATATCCCTTAATACCTTTCTTAGATGAGTCGGAAGTCAAATTATTTTAATGCAGTTTTGTTCCAAAGATCAAGTGAACTCTAAAAACACCTTTATAATTGAAATGGAGCAATTTTTGACGAAGATATCGCCATTTATTTCAAGGTAGACCCTATTTAATACTTTCCATATATTTTCTGTGAATCAAAGAATATCCCTTAATATCTTTCTTAGATGAGTCGGAAGTCAAATTATTTTAATGCAGTTTTGTTCCAAAGATCGAGTGAATTTTGAAAACACCTTTATAATTGAAATGGAGCAATTTTTGACGAAGATATGGCCATTTATTTCAAGGTAGAGCCTATTTAATGCTCTCCATATATTTTCTATTAATCGAAGAATATCCCTTAATATCTTTCTTAGATGAGTCGGAAGTCAAATTATTTTAACGCAGTTTTGTTCCAAAGATCGAGTGAATTCTAAAAACACCTTTATAATTGAAATGGAGCAATCTTTGACGAAGATATGGCCATTTATTTCAGGGTAGACCCTACTTAATACTTTCCATATATTTTCTATCTTTATCCCTTAATATTTTTCTTAGATGAGTCGGAAGTCAAATTATTTTAATGCAGTTTTGTTCCAAAGATCAGGTCAACTCTAAAAACACTTTATAATTAAAATGGGTCAATTTTTGACGAAGCTATGGCCATTTATTTCAAGGTAGAGCCTATTTAATGCTTTCCATATATTTTCTATTTATCGAAGAATATCCCTTAATATCTTTCTTGGATGAGTCGGAAGTCAGCTTATTTTAATGCAGTTTTATTCCAAAGATCAAGCAAATTTAAAAACGCCTTTATAATTGAAATGGGGCAATTTTTGACGAAGATATGTCCATTTATTTCGAGGTTGACCCTATTTAATGTTTGGCTTATATTTTCTATTAATCGAAGAATATCCCTTAATATCTTTCTTAGATGAGTCGGAAGTCGAATTATTTTAATGCAGTTTTGTTCCAAAGATCGAGTGAATTCTAAAAACACCTTTATAATTGAAATGGGGCAATTTTTGACGAAGATATGGCTATTTATTTCAAGGTAGACCCTATTTAATGCTTTCCATATATTTTCTATTTATCGAAGAATATCCCTTAATATCTTTCTTAGATGAGGCGCTAGTCAAAATATTTTAATGCAGTTTTGTTCCAAAGATCGAGCCAATTTTAAAAACACCTTTATAATTGAAATGGGGCAGTTTTTGACGAAGATATGGCCATTTATTTCAAGGTAGACCCTATTTAATGCTTTCCATATATTTTCTATTTATCGAAGAATATCCCTTAATATCTTTCTTAGATGAGTCGATAGTCAAATTATTTTAATGCAGTTTTTTTCCAAAGATCGAGCGAATTTTAAAAACACCTTTATAATTGATATGGAGCAATTTTTGACGAAGCTATGGCCATTTATTTCAAGGTTGACCCTATTTAATGTTTGGCTTATATTTTCTATTAATCGAAGAATATCCCTTAATATCTTTCTTAGATGAGTCGGAAGTCAAATTATTTTAATGCAGTTTTGTTCCAAAGATCAAGCAAATTTATAAACGCCTTTATAATTGAAATGGGGCAATTTTTGATGAAGATTTGGCCATTTATTTCAAGGTAGACCCTATTTAATGGTTTCCATATATTTTCTATTTATCGAAGAATATCCCTTAATATCTTTCTTAGATGAGTCGGAAGTCAGCTTATTTTAATGCAGTTTTGTTCCAAAGATTGAGTGAATTCTAAAAACACCTTTATAATTGAAATGGAGCAATTTTTGACGAAGATATGGCCATTTATTTCAAGGTAGAGCCTATTTAATGCTTTCCATATATTTTCTATTTATCGAAGAATATCCCTTAATATCTTTCTTAGATGAGTCGGAAGTCAAATTATTTTAATGCAGTTTTGTTCCAAAGATCGTGTGAATTCTAAAAACACCTTTATAATTGAAATGGGGCAGTTTTTGACGAAGATATGGCCATTTATTTCAAGGTTGACCCTATTTAATGTTTGGCTTATATTTTCTATTAATCGAAGAATATCCCTTAATATCTTTCTTAGATGAGTCGGAAGTCAAATTATTTTTATGCAGTTTTGTTTCAAAGGTCGAGTGAATTGTAAAAACACCTTTATAATTGAAATGGGGCAATTTTTGACGAAGATATGGCCATTTATTTCAAGGTAGACCCTATTCAATGCTTTCCATATATTTTCTATTTATCGAAGAATATCCCTTAATACCTTTCTAAGATGAGTCGGAAGTCAAATTATTTAATGCAGTTTTGTTCCAAAGATCAAGTGAATTCCAAAAACACCTTTATAATTGAAATGGGGCAATTTTTGACGAAGATATGGCCATTTATTTCAAGGTAGACCCTATTTAATGCTTTCCATATATTTTCTATTTATCGAAGAATATCCCTTAATATCTTTCTTAGATGAGTCGGAAGTCAAATTATTTTAATGCAGTTTTGTTCCAAAGATTGAGTGAATTCTAAAAACACCTTTATAATTGAAATGGGGCAATTTTTGACGAAGATATGGCCATTTATTTCAAGGTTGACCCTATTCAATGTTTACCTTATATTTTCTATTAATCGAAGAATATCCCTTAATATCTTTCTTAGATGAGTCAGAAGTCAAATTATTTTAATGCAGTCTTGTTTCAAAGATCGAGTGAATTCTAAAAACACCTTTATAATTGAAATAAGGCAATTATTGACTAAGATATGGCCATTTATTTCAAGGTAGACCCTATTTAATGCTTTCCATATATTTTCTATTTATCGAAGAATATCCCTTAATACCTTTCTAAGATGAGTCGAAAGTCAAATTATTTTAAGTCAGTTTTGTTCTAAAGAGGGGAATTCTAAAAACACCTTTATAATTGAAATGGGGCAATTTTTGACGAAGATATGGCCATTTATTTCAAGGTAGACCCTATTCAATGCTTTCCATATATTTTCTATTTATCGAAGAATATCCCTTAATACCTTTCTAAGATGAGTCGGAAGTCAAATTATTTTAATGCAGTTTTGTTCGAAAGATCGAGTGAATTCTAAAAACACCTTTATAATTGAAATGGGGCAATTTTTGACGAAGATATGGCTATATATTTCAAGGTAGACCCTATTTAATGCTTTCCATATATTTTCTATTTATCGAAGAATATCCCTTAATATCTTTCTTAGATGAGTCGGTAGTCAAAATATTTTAATGCAGTTTTGTTTCAAAGATCGAGCCAGATTTAAAAACACCTATATAATTGAAATGTGGCAAGTTTTGACGAAGATATGGCCATTTATTTCAAGGTAGAGCCTATTTAATGCTTTCCATATATTTTCTATTTATCGAAGAATATCCCTTAATATCTTTCTTAGATGTAGTCGGAAGTCAAATTATTTTAATGCAGTTTTGTTCCAAAGATCAGGTGAATTCTAAAAACACCTTTATAATTGAAATGGAGCAATTTTTGACGAAGATATAGCCTTTTATTTCTAGGTAGAGCCTATTTAATGCTTTCCATATATTTTCTATTTATCGAAGAATATCCCTTAATATCTTTCTTAGATGAGTTGGAAGTCAAATTATTTTAATGCAGTTTTGTTCCAAAGATCGATTGAATTCTTAAAACACCTTTATAATTGAAATGGAGCAGTTTTTGACGAAGATATGGCCATTTATTTCAAGGTTGACCCTATTTAATGTTTGGCTTATATTTTCTATTAATCGAAAAATATCCCTTAATATCTTTCTTAGATGAGACGGAAGTCGAATTATTTTAATGCAGTTTTGTTTCAAAGGTCGAGTGAATTCTAAAAACACCTTTATAATTGAAATGGGGCAATTTTTGACGAAGATATGGCCATTTATTTCAAGGTAGACCCTATTTAATGCTTTCCATATATTTTGTATTTATCGAAGAATATCCCTTAATATATTTTTTAGATGAGTCGGAAGTAAAATTATGTTAATGCAGTTTTGTTTCAAAGATCGAGTGAATTCTAAAAACACCTTTATTATTGAAATGGGGTAATTTTAGACGAAGATATGTCCATTTATTTCAAGGTTGACCCTATTTAATGTTTGGCTTATATTTTCTATTAATCGAAGAATATCCCTTAATACCTTTCTAAGATGAGTCGGAAATCAAATGATTTTAATGCAGTTTTGTTTCAAAGATCGAGTGAATTCTAAAAACACCTTTATAATTGAAATGGGGCAATTTTTGACGAAGATATGGCCATTTATTTCAAGGTAGACCCTATTTAATGCTTTCCATATATTTTCTATTTATCGAAGAATATCCCTTAATATCTTTCTTAGATGAGTCGGTTGTCAAAATATTTTAATGCAGTTTTGTTTCAAAGATCGAGCCAGATTTAAAAACACCTATATAATTGAAATGTGGCAAGTTTAGACGAAGATATGGCCATTTATTTCAAGGTTGACCCTATTTAATGCTTTCCATATATTTTCTATTTATCGAAGAATATCCCTTAATATCTTTCTTAGATGAACCGGAGGTCAAATTTATTTAATGCAGTTTTGTTCCAAAGATCAAGCAAATTTATAAACGCCTTTATAATTGAAATGGGGCAATTTTTGATGAAGATTTGGCCATTTATTTCAAGGTAGACCCTATTTAATGGTTTCCATATATTTTCTATTTATCGAAGAATATCCCTTAATATCTTTCTTAGATGAGTCGGAAGTCAGCTTATTTTAATGCAGTTTTGTTCCAAAGATTGAGTGAATTCTAAAAACACCTTTATAATTGAAATGGAGCAATTTTTGACGAAGATATGGCCATTTATTTCAAGGTAGAGCCTATTTAATGCTTTCCATATATTTTCTATTTATCGAAGAATATCCCTTAATATCTTTCTTAGATGAGTCGGAAGTCAAATTATTTTAATGCAGTTTTATTCCAAAGATCGTGTGAATTCTAAAAACACCTTTATAATTGAAATGGGGCAGTTTTTGACGAAGATATGGCCATTTATTTCAAGGTTGACCCTATTTAATGTTTGGCTTATATTTTCTATTAATCGAAGAATATCCCTTAATATCTTTCTTAGATGAGTCGGAAGTCAAATTATTTTTATGCAGTTTTGTTTCAAAGGGTCGAGTGAATTGTAAAAACACCTTTATAATTGAAATGGGGCAATTTTAGACGAAAATATGGCCATTTATTTCAAGGTAGACCCTATTTAATGCTTTCCATATATTTTCTATTTATCGAAGAATATCCCTTAATATCTTTCTTAGATGAATCGGAAGTCAAATTATTTTAATGCAGTTTTGTTCCAAAGATCAAGTGAGTTCTAAAAACTCCTTTATAATTGAAATGGGGCAATTTTTGACGAAGATATGGCCATTTATTTCAAGGTAGATCCTATTTAATGCTTTCCATATATTTGCTATTTATCGAAGAATATCCCTTAATATCTTTCTTAGATGAGTCGGAAGTCAAATTATTTTAATGCAGTTTTGTTCCAAAGATCAGGTGAATTCTAAAAACACCTTTATAATTGAAATGGGGCAATTTTTGACGAAGATATGGCCATTTATTTCAAGGTTGACCCTATTCAATGTTTGCCTTATATTTTCTATTAATCGAGGAATATCCCTTAATATCTTTCTTAGATGAGTCAGAAGTCAAATTATTTTAATGCAGTTTTGTTTCAAAGATCGAGTGAATTCTAAAAACATCTTTATAATTGAAATAAGGCAATTATTGACTAAGATATGGCCATTTATTTCAAGGTTGACCCTATTTAATGCTTTCCATATATTTTCTATTTATCGAAGAATATCCCTTAATACCTTTCTAAGATGAGTCGAAAGTCAAATTATTTTAAGTCAGTTTTGTTCCAAAGATCGAGAATTCTAAAAACACCTTTATAATTGAAATGGGGCAATTTTTGACGAAGATATGGCCATTTATTTCAAGGTAGACCCTATTCAATGCTTTCCATATATTTTCTATTAATCGAAGAATATCCCTTAATACCTTTCTAAGATGAGTCGGAAGTCAAATTATTTTAATGCAGTTTTGTTCCAAAGATTGAGTGAATTCTAAAAACACCTTTATAATTGAAATGGGGCAATTTTTGACGAAGATATGGCCATTTATTTCAAGGTAGACCCTATTTAATGCTTTCCATATATTTTCTATTTATCGAAGAATATCCCTTAATATCTTTCTTAGATGAGTCGGTAGTCAAAATATTTTAATGCAGTTTTGTTTCAAAGATCGAGCCAGATTTAAAAACACCTATATAATTGAAATAAGGCAATTATTGACTAAGATATGGCCATTTATTTCAAGGTAGACCCTATTTAATGCTTTCCATATATTTTCTATTTATCGAAGAATATCCCTTAATACCTTTCTAAGATGAGTCGAAAGTCAAATTATTTTAATGCAGTTTTGTTCCAAAGATCGAGTGAATTCTAAAAACACCTTTATAATTGAAATGGAGCAATTTTTGACGAAGATATAGCCTTTTATTTCTAGGTAGAGCCTATTTAATGCTTTCCATATATTTTCTATTTATCGAAGAATATCCCTTAATATCTTTCTTAGATGAGTTGGAAGTCAAATTATTTTAATGCAGTTTTGTTCCAAAGATCGATTGAATTCTTAAAACACCTTTATAATTGAAATGGAGCAGTTTTTGACGAAGATATGGCCATTTATTTCAAGGTTGACCCTATTTAATGCTTTCCATATATTTTGTATTTATCGAAGAATATCCCTTAATATCTTTCTTAGATGAGACGGAAGTCGAATTATTTTAATGCAGTTTTGTTTCAAAGGTCGATTGAATTCTTAAAACACCTTTATAATTGAAATGGAGCAGTTTTTGACGAAGATATGGCCATTTATTTCAAGGTTGACCCTATTTAATGCTTTCCATATATTTTGTATTTATCGAAGAATATCCCTTAATATCTTTTTTAGATGAGTCGGAAGTAAAATTATTTTAATGCAGTTTTGTTTCAAAGATTGAGTGAATTCTAAAAACACCTTTATTATTGAAATGGGGTAATTTTAGACGAAGATATGGCCATTTATTTCAAGGTTGACCCTATTTAATGTTTGGCTTATATTTTCTATTAATCGAAGAATATCCCTTAATACCTTTCTAAGATGAGTCGGAAATCAAATGATTTTAATGCAATTTTGTTTCAAAGATCGAGTGAAT
Source organism: Drosophila grimshawi (assembly GCF_018153295.1). NCBI lineage: Eukaryota > Metazoa > Arthropoda > Insecta > Diptera > Drosophilidae > Drosophila > Drosophila grimshawi. The sequence goes on along the minus strand of NW_025062674.1, from coordinate 52,466 downwards.
TCTAAAAACACCTTTATAATTGAAATGGGGCAATTTTTGACGAAGATATGGCTATTTATTTCAAGGTTGACCCAATTTAATGTTTGGCTTATATTTTCTATTAATCGAAGAATATCCCGTAATATCTTTCTTAGATGAGTCGGAAGTCGAATTATTTTAATGCAGTTTTGTTTCAAAGGTCGAGTGAATTCTAAAAACACCTTTATAATATAAATGGGGCAATTTTTGACGAAGATATGGCCATTTATTTCAAGGTTGACCCTATTTAATGCTTTCCATATATTTTCTATTTATCGAAGAATATCCCTTAATATCTTTCTTAGATGAGTCGGAAGTCAAATTATTTTAATGCAGTTTTGTTCCAAAGATCAAGCAAATTTAAAAACGCCTTTATAATTGAAATGGGGCAATTTTTGACGAAGATATGGCCATTTATTTCAAGGTAGAGCCTATTTAATGCTTTCCATATATTTTCTATTTATCGAAGAATATCCCTTAATATCTTTCTTAGATGAGTCGGAAGTCAGCTTATTTTAATGCAGTTTTGTTCCAAAGATTGAGTGAATTCTAAAAACACCTTTATAATTGAAATGGGGCAGTTTTTGACGAAGATATGGCCATTTATTTCAGGTTGACCCTATTTAATGTTTGGCTTATATTTTCTATTAATCGAAGAATATCCCTTAATATCTTTCTTAGATGAGTCGGAAGTCAAATTATTTTAATGCAGTTTTGTTCCAAAGATCGAGTGAATTCTAAAAACACCTTTATAATTGAAATGGGGCAATTTTTGACGAAGATATGGCCATTTATTTCAAGGTAGACCCTATTTAATGCTTTCCATATATTTTCTATTTATCGAAGAATATCCCTTAATATCTTTCTTAGATGAGGCGCTAGTCAAAATATTTTAATGCAGTTTTGTTCCAAAGATCGAGCCAATTTTAAAAACACCTTTATACCTGAAATGGGGCAGTTTTTGACGAAGATATGGCCATTTATTTCAAGGTAGACACTATTTAATGCTTTCAATATATTTTCTATTAATCGAAGAATATCCCTTAATACCTTTCTTAGATGAGTCGGAAGTCAAATTATTTTAATGCAGTTTTGTTCCAAAGATTGAGTGAATTCTAAAAACACCTTTATAATTGAAATGGGGCAGTTTTTGACGAAGATATGGCCATTTATTTCAAGGTTGACCCAATTTAATGTTTGGCTTATATTTTCTATTAATCGAAGAATATCCCTTAATATCTTTCTTAGATGAGTCGGAAGTCGAATTATTTTAATGCAGTTTTGTTCCAAAGGTCGAGTGAATTCTAAAAACACCTTTATAATATAAATGGGGCAATTTTTGACGAAGATATGGCCATTTATTTCAAGGTTGACCCTATTTAATGCTTTCCATATATTTTCTATTTATCGAAGAATATCCCTTAATATCTTTCTTAGATGAGTCGGAAGTCAAATTATTTTAATGCAGTTTTGTTCCAAAGATCAAGCAAATTTAAAAACGCCTTTATAATTGAAATGGGGCAATTTTTGACGAAGATATGGCCATTTATTTCAAGGTTGACCCTATTTAATGTTTGGCTTATATTTTCTATTAATCGAAGAATATCCCTTAATATCTTTCTTAGATGAGTCGGAAGTCGAATTATTTTAATGCAGTTTTGTTTCAAAGGTCGAGTGAATTCTAAAAACACCTTTATAATTGAAATGGGGCAATTTTTGACGAAGATATGGCCATTTATTTCAAGGTAGACCCTATTTAATGCTTTCCATATATTTTCTATTTATCGAAGAATATCCCTTAATATCTTTCTTAGATGAGTCGGTAGTCAAATTATTTTACTGCAGTTTTGTTCCAAAGATCGAGCGAATTTTAAAACACCTTTATAATTGAAATGGGGCAATTTTTGACGAAGATATGGCCATTTATTTCAAATTAGACACTATTTAATGCTTTCAATATATTTTCTATTAATCGAAGAATATCCCTCAATACCTTTCTTAGATGAGTCGGAAGTCAAATTATTTTAATGCAGTTTTGTTCCAAAGATCAAGTGAATTCCAAAAACACCTTTATAATTGAAATGGGGCAATTTTTGACGAAGATATGGCCATTTATTTCAAGGTAGACCCTATTTAATGCTTTCCATATATTTTCTATTTATCGAAGAATATCCCTTAATATCTTTCTTAGATGAGTCGGTAGTCAAATTATTTTAATGCAGTTTGTTTCAAAGATTGAGTGAATTCTAAAAACACCTTTATAATTGAAATGGGGCAGTTTTTGACCAAGATATGGCCATTTATTTCAAGGTTGACCCAATTTAATGTTTGGCTTATATTTTCTATTAATCGAAGAATATCCCTTAATATCTTTCTTAGATGAGTCGGAAGTCGAATTATTTTAATGCAGTTTTGTTTCAAAGGTCGAGTGAATTCTAAAAACACCTTTATAATATAAATGGGGCAATTTTTGACGAAGATATGGCCATTTATTTCAAGGTTGACCCTATTTAATGCTTTCCATATATTTTCTATTTATCGAAGAATATCCCTTAATATCTTTCTTAGATGAGTCGGAAGTCAGCTTATTTTAACACAGTTTTGTTCCAAAGATTGAGTGAAATCTTAAAACACCTTTATAATTGAAATGGGGCAGTTTTTGACGAAGATATGGCCATTTATTTCAAGGTAGACCCTATTTAATGCTTTCCATATATTTTCTATTTATCGAAGAATATCCCTTAATATCTTTCTTAGATGAGTCGGTAGTCAAATTATTTTAATGCAGTTTTGTTCCAAAGATCGAGCGAATTTTAAAAACACCTTTATAATTGAAATGGAGCAATTTTTGACGAAGCTATGGCCATTTATTTCAAGGTTGACCCTATTTAATGTTTGGCTTATATTTTCTATTTATCGAAGAATATCCCTTAATATCTTTCTTAGATGAGTCGGAAGTCAAATTATTTTAAATGCAGTTTTGTTCCAAAGATTGAGTGAATTCTAAAAACACCTTTATAATTGAAATGGAGCAATTTTTGACGAAGATATGGCCATTTATTTCAAGGTAGACCCTACTTAATACTTTCCATATATTTTCTATTTATCGAAGAATATCCCTTAAGACCTTTCTTAGATGAGTCGAAAGTCAAATTATTTTAATGCAGTTTTGTTCCAAAGATCGAGTGAATTTTAAAAACACCTTTATAATTGAAATGGGGCAATTTTTGACGAAGATATGGCCATTTATTTCAAGGTAGAGCCTATTTAATGCTTTCCATATATTTTCTATTTATCGAAGAATATCCCTTAATATCTTTCTTAGATGAGTCGGAAGTCAAATTATTTTAATGCAGTTTTGTTCCAAAGATCGGGTGAATTCTTAAAACACCTTTATAATTGAAATGGGGCAGTTTTTGACGAAGATATGGCCATTTATTTCAAGCTTGACCCTATTTAATGTTTGGCTTATATTTTCTATTAATCGAAGAATATCCCTTAATATCTTTCTTAGATGAGTCGGAAGTCGAATTATTTTAATGCAGTTTTGTTTCAAAGGTCGAGTGAATTGTAAAAACACCTTTATAATTGAAATGGGGCAATTTTTGACGAAGATATGGCCATTTATTTCAAGGTAGACCCTATTTAATGCTTTCCCATATATTTTCTATTTATCGAAGAATATCCCTTAATATCTTTCTTAGATGAGTCGGTAGTCAAATTATTTTAAAACAATTTTGTTCCAAAGATCGAGCGAATTTTAAAAACACCTTTATAATTGAAATGGAGCAATTTTTGACGAAGCTATGGCCATTTATTTCAAGGTTGACCCTATTTAATGTTTGGCTTATATTTTCTATTTATCGAAGAATATCCCTTAATATCTTTCTTAGATGAGTCGGAAGTCAAATTATTTTAATGCAGTTTTGTTCCAAAGATCAAGCAAATTTAAAAACGCCTTTATAATTGAAATGGGGCAATTTTTGATGAAGATTTGACCATTTATTTCAAGGTAGACCCTATTTAATGCTTTCCATATATTTTCTATTTATCGAAGAATATCCCTTAATATCTTTCTTAGATGAGTCGGAAGTCAAATTATTTTAATGCAGTTTTGTTTCAAAGATTGAGTGAATTCTAAAAACACCTTTATAATTGAAATGGAGCAATTTTTGACGAAGATATGGCCATTTATTTCAAGGTAGACCCTACTTAATACTTTCCATATATTTTCTATTTATCGAAGAATATCCCTTAAGACCTTTCTTAGATGAGTCGAAAGTCAAATTATTTTAATGCAGTTTTGTTCCAAAGATCGAGTGAATTTTAAAAACACCTTTATAATTGAAATGGGGCAATTTTTGACGAAGATATGGCCATTTATTTCAAGGTAGAGCCTATTTAATGCTTTCCATATATTTTCTATTTATCGAAGAATATCCCTTAATATCTTTCTTAGATGAGTCGGAAGTCAAATTATTTTAATGCAGTTTTGTTCCAAAGATCGGGTGAATTCTTAAAACACCTTTATAATTGAAATGGGGAAATTTTTGACGAAGATATGGCCATTTATTTCAAGGTTGACCCTATTTAATGTTTGGCTTATATTTTCTATTAATCGAAGAATATCCCTTAATATCTTTCTTAGATGAGTCGGAAGTCGAATTATTTTAATGCAGTTTTGTTTCAAAGGTCGAGTGAATTCTAAAAACACCTTTATAATTGAAATGGGGCAATTTTTGACGAAGATATGGCCATTTATTTCAAGGTTGACCCTATTTAATGCTTTCCATATATTTTCTATTTATCGAAGAATATCCCTTAATATCTTTCTTAGATGAGTCGGTAGTCAAATTATTTTAATGCAGTTTTGTTCCAAAGATCGAGCGAATTTTAAAAACACCTTTATAATTGAAATGGAGCAATTTTTGACGAAGCTATGGCCATTTATTTCAAGGTTGACCCTATTTAATGTATGGCTTTTATTTTTTATTAATCGAAGAATATCCCTTAATATCTTTCTTAGATGAGTCGGAAGTCAAATTATTTTAATGCAGTTTTGTTTCAAAGATCGAGCAAATTTAAAAACGCCTTTATAATTGAAATGGGGCAATTTTTGATGAAGATTTGGCCATTTATTTCAAGGTAGACCCTATTTAATGCTTTCCATATATTTTCTATTTATCGAAGAATATCCCTTAATATCTTTCTTAGATGAGTCGGAAGTCAAATTATTTTAATGCAGTTTTGTTCCAAAGATTGAGTGAATTCTTAAAACTTCTTTATTATTGAAATGGAGCAATTTTTGACGAAGATATGGCCATTTATTTCAAGGTAGAGCCTATTTAATGCTTTCCATATATTTTCTATTTATCGAAGAATATCCTTTAATATCTTTCTTAGATGAGTCGGAAGTCAAATTATTTTAATGCAGTTTTGTTCCAAAGATCGAGTAAATTCTTAAAACACCTTTATAATTGAAATGGGGCAGTTTTTGACGAAGATATGGCCATTTATTTCAAGGTTGACCCTATTTAATGTTTGGCTTATATTTTCTATTAATCGAAGAATATCCCTTAATATCTTTCTTAGATGAGTCGGAAGTCAAATTATTTTAATGCAGTTTTGTTTCAAAGGTCGAGTGAATTGTAAAAACACCTTTATAATTGAAATGGGGCAATTTTTGACGAAGATATGGCCATTTATTTCAAGGTAGACCCTATTCAATGCTTTCCATATATTTTCTATTTATCGAAGAATATCCCTTAATACCTTTGTAAGATGAGTCGGAAGTCAAATTATTTTAATGCAGTTTTGTTCGAAAGATCGAGTGAATTCTAAAAACACCTTTATAATTGAAATGGGGCAATTTTTGACGAAGATATGGCCATTTATTTCAAGGTAGACCTTATTTAATGCTTTCCATATATTTTCTATTTATCGAAGAATATCCCTTAATACCTTTCTAAGATGAGTCGGTAGTCAAATTATTTTAATGCAGTTTTGTTCCAAAGATCGAGCCAATTTTAAAAACACCTTTATAATTGAAATGGGGCAATTTTTGACGAAGATATGGCCATTTATTTCAAGGTTGACCCTATTTAATGTTTGGCTTATATTTTCTATTAATCGAAGAATATCCCTTAATATGTTTCTTAGATGAGTCGGAAGTCAAATTATTTTAATGCAGTTTTGTTCCAAAGATCGAGTGAATTCTAAAAACACCTTTATAATTGAAATGGGGCAATTTTTGACGAAGATATAGCCTTTTATTTCTAGGTAGAGCCTATTTAATGCTTTCCATATATTTTCTATTTATCGAAGAATATCCCTTAATATCTTTCTTAGATGAGTCGCAAGTCAAATTATTTTAATGCAGTTTTGTTCCAAAGATCGATTGAATTCTTAAAACACCTTTATAATTGAAATGGGGCAGTTTTTGACGAAGATATGGCCATTTATTTCAAGGTTGACCCTATTTAATGTTTGGCTTATATTTTCTATTAATCGAAGAATATCCCTTAATATCATTCTTAGATGAGACGAAAGTCGAATTGTTTTAATGCAGTTTTGTTTCAACGATCGTGTGAATTCTAAAAACACCTTTATTATTGAAATGGGGTAATTTTAGACGAAGATATGGCCATTTATTTCAAGGTTGACCCTGTTTAATGTTTGGCTTATATTTTCTATTAATCGAAGAATATCCCTTAATACCTTTCTAAGATGAGCCGGAAGTCAAATTATTTTAATGCAATTTTGTTCCAAAGATCGAGTGAATTCTAAAAACACCTTTATAATTGAAATGGGGCAATTTTGGACAAAGATATGGCCATTTATTTCAAGGTTGACCCAATTTAATGTTTGCCTTATATTTTCTATTAATCGAAGAATATCCCGTAATATCTTTCTGAGTTGAGTCGGAAGTCAAATTATTTTAATGCAGTTTTGTTCCAAAGATTGAGTGAATTCTAAAAACACCTTTATAATTGAAATGGGGCAATTTTTGACGAAGATATGGCCATTTATTTCAAGTTAGACACTATTTAATGCTTTCAATATATTTTCTATTTATCGAAGAATATCCCTTAATACCTTTCTTAGATGAGTCGGAAGTCAAATTATTTTAATGCAGTTTTGTTCCAAAGATTGAGTGAATTCTAAAAACACCTTTATTATTGAAATGGGGTAATTTTGGACGAAGATATGGCCATTTATTTCAAGGTTGACCCTGTTTAATTTTTGGCTTATATTTTCTATTAATCGAAGAATATCCCTTAATACCTTTCTAAGATGAGCCGGAAGTCAAATTATTTGAACGCAGTTTTGTTCCAAAGATCGAGCGAATTTTAAAAACACCTTTATAATTGAAATGGGGCAATTTTTGACGAAGATATGGCCATTTATTTCAAGGTAGACCCTATTTAATGCTTTCAATATATTTTCTATTTATCGAAGAATATCCCTTAATACCTTTCTTAGATGAGTCGCAAGTCAAATTATTTTAATGCAGTTTTGTTTCAAAGATTGAGTGAATTCTAAAAACACCTTTATAATTGAAATGGGGCAATTTTTGACGAAGATATGGCCATTTATTTCAAGGTAGAGCCTATTTAATGCTTTCCATATATTTTCTATTTATCGAAGAATATCCCTTAATATCTTTTTTAGATGAGTCGGAAGTCAAATTATTTTAATGCAGTTTTGTTCCAAAGATCGAGTGAATTCTTAAAACACCTTTATAATTGAAATGGGGCAGTTTTTGACGAAGATATGGCCATTTATTTCAAGGTTGACCCTATTTAATTTTTGGCTTATATTTTCTATTTATCGAAGAATATCCCTTAATACCTTTCTTAGATGAGTCGGAAGTCAAATTATTTTAATGCAATTTTGTTTTAAAGGTAGAGTGAATTCTAAAAACACCTTTATAATTGAAATTGGGCAATTTTTGACGAAAATATGGCCATTTATTTCAAGGTTGACCCTATTTAATGCTTTCCATATATTTTCTATTTATCGAAGAATATCCCTTAATACCTTTCTTAGATGAGTCGGAAGTCAAATTATTTTAATGCAGTTTTGTTTCAACGATCGTGTGAATTCTAAAAACACCTTTATAATTAAAATGGGGCAGTTTTTGACGAAGATATGGCCATTTATTTCAAGGTTGACCCTATTTAATGTTTGGCTTATATTTTCTATTAATCGAAGAATATCCCGTAATATCTTTCTTAGATGATTAGGCAGTCGAATTATTTTAATGCAGTTTTGTTCCAAAGGTCAAGTGAATTCTTAAAACACCTTAATATTTGAAATGGGGCAATTTTTGACGAAGATATGGCCATTTATTTCAAGGTAGACCCTATTTAATGCTTTCCATATATTTTCTATTTATCGAAGAATATCCCTTAATATATTTCTTAGATGAGTCGGTAGTCAAATTATTTTAACGCAGTTTTGTTCCAAAGATCGAGTGAATTCTAAAAACACCTTTATAATTGAAATGGGGCAATTTTTGACGAAGATATGGCCATTTATTTCAAGGTAGAGCCTATTTAATGCTTTCCATATATTTTCTATTTATCGAAGAATATCCCTTAATATCTTTCTTAGATGAGTCGGAAGTCAAATTATTTTAATGCAGTTTTGTTTCAACGATCGTGTGAATTCTAAAAACACCTTCATAATTGACATGGGGCAGTTTTTGACGAAGATATGGCCATTTATTTCAAGATTGACCCTATTTAATGTTTGGCTTATATTTTCTATTAATCGAAGAATATCCCATAATATCTTTCTTAGATGAGTCGGAAGTCGAATTATTTTAATGCAGTTTTGTTCCAAAGATCGAGCGAATTTTAAAAACACCTTTATAATTGAAATGGGGCAATTTTTGACGAAGATATGGCCATTTATTTCAAGGTAGACCCTCTTTAATGCTTTCAATATATTTTCTATTTATCGAAGAATATCCCTTAATACCTTTCTTAGATGAGTCGCAAATCAAATTATTTTAATGCAGTTTTGTTTCAAAGATTGAGTGAATTCTAAAAACGCCTTTATAATTGAAATGGGGCAATTTTTGACGAAGATATGGCCATTTATTTCAAGGTAGAGCCTATTTAATGCTTTCCATATATTTTCTATTTATCGAAGAATATCCCTTAATATCTTTTTTAGATGAGTCGGAAGTCAAATTATTTTAATGCAGTTTTGTTCCAAAGATCGAGTGAATTCTTAAAACACCTTTATAATTGAAATGGGGCAGTTTTTGACGAAGATATGGCCATTTATTTCAAGGTTGACCCTATTTAATTTTTGGCTTATATTTTCTATTAATCGAAGAATATCCCTTAATATCTTTCTTAGATGAGTCGGAAGTCAAATTATTTTAATGCAGTTTTGTTTTAAAGGTAGAGTGAATTCTAAAAACACCTTTATAATTGAAATTGGGCAATTTTTGACGAAAATATGGCCATTTATTTCAAGGTAGACCCTATTTAATGCTTTCCATATATTTTCTATTTATCGAAGAATATCCCTTAATATCTTTCTTAGATGGGTCGGAAGTCAAATTATTTAAATGCAGTTTTGTTCCAAAGATCAAGTGAATTCTAACAACACCTTAATAATTGAAATGGGGCAATTTTTGACGAAGATATGGCCATTTATTTCAAGGTAGACCCTACTTAATACTTTCCATATATTTTCTATTTATCGAAGAATATCCCTTAATACCTTTCTTAGATGAGTCGGAAGTCAAATTATTTTAATGCAGTTTTGTTTCAAAGATCGAGTGAATTCTAAAAACACCTTTATTATTGAAATGGGGTAATCTTAGACGAAGATATGGCCATTTATTTCAAGGTTGACCCTATTTAATGTTTGGCTTATATTTTCTATTAATCGAAGAATATCCCGTAATATCTTTCTTAGATGATTAGGAAGTCGAATTATTTTAATGCAGTTTTGTTCCAAAGGCCGAGTGATTCTAAAACACCTTTATAATTGACATGGCGCAGTGTGTGACGAAGATATGGCCATTTATCTCAAGGTTGACGCTATTTAATGCTTTCAATATATTTTCTATTTATCGAAGAATATCCCTTAATACCTTTCTTAGATGAGTCGCAAGTCAAATTATTTTAATGCAGTTTTGTTCCAAAGATCGAGTGAAATCTAAAAACACCTTTATAATTGAAATGGGGCAATTTTTGACAAAGATATGGCCATTTATTTCAAGGTAGAGCCTATTTAATGCTTTCCATATATTTTCTATTTATCGAAGAATATCCCTTAATATCTTTCTTAGATGAGTCGGAAGTCAAATTATTTTAATGCAGTTTTGTTTCAACGATCGTGTGAATTCTAAAAACACCTTAATAATTGACATGGGGCAGTTTTTGACGAAGATATGGCCATTTATTTCAAGGTTGACCCTATTTAATGTTTGGCTTATATTTTCTATTAATCGAAGAATATCCCGTAATATCTTTCTTAGATGAGTCGGAAGTCGAATTATTTTAATGCAGTTTTGTTTCAAAGATCGAGCGAATTTTAAAAACACCTTTATAATTGAAATAAGGCAATTTTTGACGAAGATATGGCCATTTATTTCAAGGTAGAGCCTATTTAATGCTTTCCATATATTTTCTATTTATCGAAGAATATCCCTTAATACCTTTCTTAGATGAGTCGCAAGTCAAATTATTTTAATGCAGTTTTGTTTCAAAGATTGAGTGAATTCTAAAAACGCCTTTATAATTGAAATGGGGCAATTTTTGACGAAGATATGGCCATTTATTTCAAGGTAGAGCCTATTTAATGCTTTCCATATATTTTCTATTTATCGAAGAATATCCCTTAATATCTTTCTTAGATGAGTCGGAAGTCAAATTATTTTAATGCAGTTTTGTTTCAAATATCGAGTGAATTCTTAAAACACCTTTATAATTGAAATGGGGCAATTTCGGACGAAGATATGGCCATTTATTTCAAGGTTGACCCTATTTAATTTTTGGCTTATATTTTCTATTAATCGAAGAATATCCCTTAATATCTTTCTTAGATGAGTCGGAAGTCAAATTATTTTAATGCAGTTTTGTTTTAAAGGTAGAGTGAATTCTAAAAACACCTTTATAATTGAAATTGGGCAATTTTTGACGAAAATATGGCCATTTATTTCAAGGTAGACCCTATTTAATGCTTTCCATATATTTTCTATTTATCGAAGAATATCCCTTAATATCTTTCTTAGATGGGTCGGAAGTCAAATTATTTTAATGCAGTTTTGTTCCAAAGATCGAGTGAATTCTTAAAACACCTTTATATTTGAAATGGAGCAATTTTTGACGAAGATATGGCCATTTATTTCAAGGTAGACCCTACTTAATACTTTCCATATATTTTCTATTTATCGAAGAATATCCCTTAATACCTTTCTTAGATGAGTCGGAAGTCAAATTATTTTAATGCAGTTTTGTTCCAAAGATCGAGTGAATTCTAAAAACACCTTTATTATTGAAATGGGGTAATCTTAGACGAAGATATGGCCATTTATTTCAAGGTTGACCCTATTTAATGTTTGGCTTATATTTTCTATTAATCGAAGAATATCCCGTAATATCTTTCTTAGATGAGTCGGTAGTCAAATTATTTTAATGCAGTTTTGTTCCAAAGATCGAGCGAATTTTAAAAACACCTTTATAATTGAAATGGGGCAATTTTTGACGAAGATATGGCCATTTATTTCAAGGTAGAGCCTATTTAATGCTTTCCATATATTTTCTATTTATCGAAGAATATCCCTTAATATCTTTCTTAGATGAGTCGGAAGTCAAATTATTTTAATGCAGTTTTGTTTCAACGATCGTGTGAATTCTAAAAACACCTTTATAATTGACATGGGGCAGTTTTTGACGAAGATATGGCCATTTATTTCAAGGTTGACCCTATTTAATGTTTGGCTTATATTTTCTATTTATCGAAGAATATCCCTTAATATCTTTCTTAGATGAGTCGGACGTCAAATTATTTTAATGCAGTTTTGTTTCAAAGATCGAGTGAATTCTTAAAACACCTTTATTATTGAAATGGGGTAATTTTAGACGAAGATATGGCCATTTATTTCAAGGTTGACCCTATTTAATGTTTGGCTTATATTTTCTATTAATCGAAGAATATCCCGTAATATCTTTCTTAGATGATTAGGAAGTCGAATTATTTTAATGCAGTTTTGTTCCAAAGGTCGAGTGAATTCTAAAAACACCTTTATATTTGAAATGGGGCCATTTTTGACGAAGATATGGCCATTTATTTCAAGGTAGACCCTATTTAATGCTTTCCATATATTTTCTATTTATCGAAGAATATCCCTTAATATCTTTCTTAGATGAGTCGGTAGTCAAATTATTTTAATGCAGTTTTGTTTCAACGATCGTGTGAATTCTAAAAACACCTTAATAATTGACATGGGGCAATTTTTGACGAAGATATGGCCATTTATTTCAAGGTTGACCCTATTTAATGTTTGGCTTATATTTTCTATTAATCGAAGAATATCCCGTAATATCTTTCTTAGATGAGTCGGAAGTCGAATTATTTTAATGCAGTTTTGTTTCAAAGATCGAGCGAATTTTAAAAACACCTTTATAATTGAAATAAGGCAATTTTTGACGAAGATATGGCCATTTATTTCAAGGTAGACCCTATTTAATGCTTTCAATATATTTTCTATTTATCGAAGAATATCCCTTAATACCTTTCTTAGATGAGTCGCAAGTCAAATTATTTTAATGCAGTTTTGTTTCAAAGATTGAGTGAATTCTAAAAACGCCTTTATAATTGAAATGGGGCAATTTTTGACGAAGATATGGCCATTTATTTCAAGGTAGACCCTATTTAATGCTTTCCATATATTTTCTATTTATCGAAGAATATCCCTTAATATCTTTTTTAGATGAGTCGGAAGTCAAATTATTTTAATGCAGTTTTGTTCCAAAGATCGAGTGAATTCTTAAAACACCTTTATAATTGAAATGGGGCAGTTTTTGACGAAGATATGGCCATTTATTTCAATGTTGACCCTATTTAATTTTTGGCTTATATTTTCTATTAATCGAAGAATATCCCTTAATATCTTTCTTAGATGAGTCGGAAGTCAAATTATTTTAATGCAGTTTTGTTTTAAAGGTAGAGTGAATTCTAAAAACACCTTTATAATTGAAATTGGGCAATTTTTGACGAAAATATGGCCATTTATTTCAAGGTAGACCCTATTTAATGCTTTCCATATATTTTCTATTTATCGAAGAATATCCCTTAATATCTTTCTTAGATGGGTCGGAAGTCAAATTATTTTAATGCAGTTTTGTTCCAAAGATCAAGTGAATTCTAACAACACCTTTATAATTGAAATGGAGCAATTTTTTACGAAGATATGGCCATTTATTTCAAGGTAGACCCTACTTAATACTTTCCATATATTTTCTATTTATCGAAGAATATCCCTTAATACCTTTCTTAGATGAGTCGGAAGTCAAATTATTTTAATGCAGTTTTGTTCCAAAGATCGAGTGAATTCTAAAAACACCTTTATTATTGAAATGGGGTAATCTTAGACGAAGATATGGCCATTTATTTCAAGGTTGACCCTATTTAATGTTTGGCTTATATTTTCTATTAATCGAAGAATATCCCGTAATATCTTTCTTAGATGAGTCGGTAGTCAAATTATTTTAATGCAGTTTTGTTCCAAAGATCGAGCGAATTTTAAAAACACCTTTTTAGTTGAAATGGGGCAATTTTTGACGAAGATATGGCCATTTATTTCAAGGTAGAGCCTATTTAATGCTTTCCATATATTTTCTATTTATCGAAGAATATCCCTTAATATCTTTCTTAGATGAGTCGGAAGTCAAATTATTTTAATGCAGTTTTGTTTCAACGATCGTCTGAATTCTAAAAACACCTTTATAATTGACATGGGGCAGTTTTTGACGAAGATATGGCCATTTATTTCAAGGTTGACCCCATTTAATGTTTGGCTTATATTTTCTATTTATCGAAGAATATCCCTTAATATCTTTCTTAGATGAGTCGGACGTCAAATTATTTTAATGCAGTTTTGTTTCAAAGATCGAGTGAATTCTTAAAACACCTTTATTATTGAAATGGGGTAATTTTAGACGAAGATATGGCCATTTATTTCAAGGTTGACCCTATTTAATGTTTGGCTTATATTTTCTATTAATCGAAGAATATCCCGTAATATCTTTCTTAGATGATTAGGAAGTCAAATTATTTTAATGCAGTTTTGTTCCAAAGGTCGAGTGAATTCTAAAAACACCTTTATATTTGAAATGGGGCAATTTTTGACGAAGATATGGCCATTTATTTCAAGGTAGACCCTATTTAATGCTTTCCATATATTTTCTATTTATCGAAGAATATCCCTTAATATATTTCTTAGATGAGTCGGTAGTCAAATTATTTTAATGCAGTTTTGTTCCAAAGATCGAGTGAATTCTAAAAACACCTTTATAATTGAAATGGGGCAATTTTTGACAAAGATATGGCCATTTATTTCAAGGTAGAGCCTATTTAATGCTTTCCATATATTTTCTATTTATCGAAGAATATCCCTTAATATCTTTCTTAGATGAGTCGGAAGTCAAATTATTTTAATGCAGTTTTGTTCCAAAGATCGAGTGAATTCTAAAAACACCTTTATAATTGAAATGGGGCAGTTTTTGACGAAGATATGGCCATTTATTTCAAGGTTGACCCTATTTAATGTTTGGCTTATATTTTCTATTAATCGAAGAATATCCCTTAATATCTTTCTTAGATGAGTCGGAAGTCAAATTATTTTAATGCAGTTTTGTTTCAAAGGTCGAGTGAATTGTAAAAACACCTTTATAATTGAAATGGGGCAATTTTTGACGAAGATATGGCCATTTATTTCAAGGTAGACCCTATTCAATGCTTTCCATATATTTTCTATTTATCGAAGAATATCCCTTAATACCTTTCTAAGATGAGTCGGAAGTCAAATTATTTTAATGCAGTTTTGTTCGAAAGATCGAGTGAATTCTAAAAACACCTTTATAATTGAAATGGGGCAATTTTTGACGAAGATATGGCCATTTATTTCAAGGTAGACCTTATTTAATGCTTTCCATATATTTTCTATTTATCGAAGAATATCCCTTAATACCTTTCTAAGATGAGTCGGTAGTCAAATTATTTTAATGCAGTTTTGTTCCAAAGATCGAGCCAATTTTAAAAACACCTTTATAATTGAAATGGGGCAAATTTTGACGAAGATATGGCCATTTATTTCAAGGTTGACCCTATTTAATGTTTGGCTTATATTTTCTATTAATCGAAGAATATCCCTTAATATGTTTCTTAGATGAGTCGGAAGTCAAATTATTTTAATGCAGTTTTGTTTCAACGATCGTGTGAATTCTAAAAACACCTTTATAATTGACATGGGGCAGTTTTTGACGAAGATATGGCCATTTATTTCAAGGTTGACCCTATTTAATGTTTGGCTTATATTTTCTATTTATCGAAGAATATCCCTTAATATCTTTCTTAGATGAGTCGGACGTCAAATTATTTTAATGCAGTTTTGTTTCAAAGATCGAGTGAATTCTTAAAACACCTTTATTATTGAAATGGGGTAATTTTAGACGAAGATATGGCCATTTATTTCAAGGTTGACCCTATTTAATGTTTGGCTTATATTTTCTATTAATCGAAGAATATCCCGTAATATCTTTCTTAGATGATTAGGAAGTCGAATTATTTTAATGCAGTTTTGTTCCAAAGGTCGAGTGAATTCTAAAAACACCTTTATATTTGAAATGGGGCCATTTTTGACGAAGATATGGCCATTTATTTCAAGGTAGACCCTATTTAATGCTTTCCATATATTTTCTATTTATCGAAGAATATCCCTTAATATCTTTCTTAGATGAGTCGGTAGTCAAATTATTTTAATGCAGTTTTGTTTCAACGATCGTGTGAATTCTAAAAACACCTTAATAATTGACATGGGGCAGTTTTTGACGAAGATATGGCCATTTATTTCAAGGTTGACCCTATTTAATGTTTGGCTTATATTTTCTATTAATCGAAGAATATCCCGTAATATCTTTCTTAGATGAGTCGGAAGTCAAATTATTTTAATGCAGTTTTGTTTCAAAGATCGAGCGAATTTTAAAAACACCTTTATAATTGAAATAAGGCAATTTTTGACGAAGATATGGCCATTTATTTCAAGGTAGACCCTATTTAATGCTTTCAATATATTTTCTATTTATCGAAGAATATCCCTTAATACCTTTCTTAGATGAGTCGCAAGTCAAATTATTTTAATGCAGTTTTGTTTCAAAGATTGAGTGAATTCTAAAAACGCCTTTATAATTGAAATGGGGCAATTTTTGACGAAGATATGGCCATTTATTTCAAGGTAGAGCCTATTTAATGCTTTCCATATATTTTCTATTTATCGAAGAATATCCCTTAATATCTTTTTTAGATGAGTCGGAAGTCAAATTATTTTAATGCAGTTTTGTTCCAAAGATCGAGTGAATTCTTAAAACACCTTTATAATTGAAATGGGGCAGTTTTTGACGAAGATATGGCCATTTATTTCAAGGTTGACCCTATTTAATTTTTGGCTTATATTTTCTATTAATCGAAGAATATCCCTTAATATCTTTCTTAGATGAGTCGGAAGTCAAATTATTTTAATGCAGTTTTGTTTTAAAGGTAGAGTGAATTCTAAAAACACCTTTATAATTGAAATTGGGCAATTTTTGACGAAAATATGGCCATTTATTTCAAGGTAGACCCTATTTAATGCTTTCCATATATTTTCTATTTATCGAAGAATATCCCTTAATATCTTTCTTAGATGGGTCGGAAGTCAAATTATTTTAATGCAGTTTTGTTCCAAAGATCAAGTGAATTCTAACAACACCTTTATAATTGAAATGGAGCAATTTTTTACGAAGATATGGCCATTTATTTCAAGGTAGACCCTACTTAATACTTTCCATATATTTTCTATTTATCGAAGAATATCCCTTAATACCTTTCTTAGATGAGTCGGAAGTCAAATTATTTTAATGCAGTTTTGTTCCAAAGATCGAGTGAATTCTAAAAACACCTTTATTATTGAAATGGGGTAATCTTAGACGAAGATATGGCCATTTATTTCAAGGTTGACCCTATTTAATGTTTGGCTTATATTTTCTATTAATCGAAGAATATCCCGTAATATCTTTCTTAGATGAGTCGGTAGTCAAATTATTTTAATGCAGTTTTGTTCCAAAGATCGAGCGAATTTTAAAAACACCTTTATAATTGAAATGGGGCAATTTTTGACGAAGATATGGCCATTTATTTCAAGGTAGAGCCTATTTAATGCTTTCCATATATTTTCTATTTATCGAAGAATATCCCTTAATATCTTTCTTAGATGAGTCGGAAGTCAAATTATTTTAATGCAGTTTTGTTTCAACGATCGTGTGAATTCTAAAAACACCTTTATAATTGACATGGGGCAGTTTTTGACGAAGATATGGCCATTTATTTCAAGGTTGACCCCATTTAATGTTTGGCTTATATTTTCTATTTATCGAAGAATATCCCTTAATATCTTTCTTAGATGAGTCGGACGTCAAATTATTTTAATGCAGTTTTGTTTCAAAGATCGAGTGAATTCTTAAAACACCTTTATTATTGAAATGGGGTAATTTTAGACGAAGATATGGCCATTTATTTCAAGGTTGACCCTATTTAATGTTTGGCTTATATTTTCTATTAATCGAAGAATATCCCGTAATATCTTTCTTAAATGATTAGGAAGTCAAATTATTTTAATGCAGTTTTGTTCCAAAGGTCGAGTGAATTCTAAAAACACCTTTATATTTGAAATGGGGCAATTTTTGACGAAGATATGGCCATTTATTTCAAGGTAGACCCTATTTAATGCTTTCCATATATTTTCTATTTATCGAAGAATATCCCTTAATATATTTCTTAGATGAGTCGGTAGTCAAATTATTTTAATGCAGTTTTGTTCCAAAGATCGAGTGAATTCTAAAAACACCTTTATAATTGAAATGGGGCAATTTTTGACAAAGATATGGCCATTTATTTCAAGGTAGAGCCTATTTAATGCTTTCCATATATTTTCTATTTATCGAAGAATATCCCTTAATATCTTTCTTAGATGAGTCGGAAGTCAAATTATTTTAATGCAGTTTTGTTCCAAAGATCGAGTAAATTCTTAAAACACCTTTATAATTGAAATGGGGCAGTTTTTGACGAAGATATGGCCATTTATTTCAAGGTTGACCCTATTTAATGTTTGGCTTATATTTTCTATTAATCGAAGAATATCCCTTAATATCTTTCTTAGATGAGTCGGAAGTCAAATTATTTTAATGCAGTTTTGTTTCAAAGGTCGAGTGAATTGTAAAAACACCTTTATAATTGAAATGGGGCAATTTTTGACGAAGATATGGCCATTTATTTCAAGGTAGACCCTATTCAATGCTTTCCATATATTTTCTATTTATCGAAGAATATCCCTTAATACCTTTCTAAGATGAGTCGGAAGTCAAATTATTTTAATGCAGTTTTGTTCCAAAGATTGAGTGAATTCTAAAAACACCTTTATAATTGAAATGGGGCAATTTTTGACGAAGATATGGCCATTTATTTCAAGGTAGACCTTATTTAATGCTTTCCATATATTTTCTATTTATCGAAGAATATCCCTTAATACCTTTCTAAGATGAGTCGGTAGTCAAATTATTTTAATGCAGTTTTGTTCCAAAGATCGAGCCAATTTTAAAAACACCTTTATAATTGAAATGGGGCAAATTTTGACGAAGATATGGCCATTTATTTCAAGGTTGACCCTATTTAATGTTTGGCTTATATTTTCTATTAATCGAAGAATATCCCTTAATATGTTTCTTAGATGAGTCGGAAGTCAAATTATTTTAATGCAGTTTTGTTCCAAAGATCGAGTGAATTCTAAAAACACCTTTATAATTGAAATGGGGCAATTTTTGACGAAGATATAGCCTTTTATTTCTAGGTAGAGCCTATTTAATGCTTTCCATATATTTTCTATTTATCGAAGAATATCCCTTAATATCTTTCTTAGATGAGTCGCAAGTCAAATTATTTTAATGCAGTTTTGTTCCAAAGATCGATTGAATTCTTAAAACACCTTTATAATTGAAATGGGGCAGTTTTTGACGAAGATATGGCCATTTATTTCAAGGTTGACCCTATTTAATGTTTGGCTTATATTTTCTATTAATCGAAGAATATCCCTTAATATCATTCTTAGATGAGACGAAAGTCGAATTGTTTTAATGCAGTTTTGTTTCAACGATCGTGTGAATTCTAAAAACACCTTTATTATTGAAATGGGGTAATTTTAGACGAAGATATGGCCATTTATTTCAAGGTTGACCCTGTTTAATGTTTGGCTTATATTTTCTATTAATCGAAGAATATCCCTTAATACCTTTCTAAGATGAGCCGGAAGTCAAATTATTTTAATGCAATTTTGTTCCAAAGATCGAGTGAATTCTAAAAACACCTTTATAATTGAAATGGGGCAATTTTGGACAAAGATATGGCCATTTATTTCAAGGTTGACCCAATTTAATGTTTGCCTTATATTTTCTATTAATCGAAGAATATCCCTTAATATCTTTCTGAGTTGAGTCGGAAGTCAAATTATTTTAATGCAGTTTTGTTCCAAAGATTGAGTGAATTCTAAAAACACCTTTATAATTGAAATGGGGCAATTTTTGACGAAGATATGGCCATTTATTTCAAGTTAGACACTATTTAATGCTTTCAATATATTTTCTATTTATCGAAGAATATCCCTTAATACCTTTCTTAGATGAGTCGGAAGTCAAATTATTTTAATGCAGTTTTGTTCCAAAGATTGAGTGAATTCTAAAAACACCTTTATTATTGAAATGGGGTAATTTTAGACGAAGATATGGCCATTTATTTCAAGGTTGACCCTGTTTAATTTTTGGCTTATATTTTCTATTAATCGAAGAATATCCCTTAATCCTTTTCTAAGATGAGCCGGAAGTCAAATTATTTGAATGCAGTTTTGTTCCAAAGATCGAGCGAATTTTAAAAACACCTTTATAATTGAAATGGGGCAATTTTTGACGAAGATATGGCCATTTATTTCAAGGTAGACCCTATTTAATGCTTTCAATATATTTTCTATTTATCGAAGAATATCCCTTAATACCTTTCTTAGATGAGTCGCAAGTCAAATTATTTTAATGCAGTTTTGTTTCAAAGATTGAGTGAATTCTAAAAACACCTTTATAATTGAAATGGGGCAATTTTTGACGAAGATATGGCCATTTATTTCAAGGTAGAGCCTATTTAATGCTTTCCATATATTTTCTATTTATCGAAGAATATCCCTTAATATCTTTTTTAGATGAGTCGAAAGTCAAATTATTTTAATGCAGTTTTGTTCCAAAGATCGAGTGAATTCTTAAAACACCTTTATAATTGAAATGGGGCAGTTTTTGACGAAGATATGGCCATTTATTTCAAGGTTGACCCTATTTAATTTTTGGCTTATATTTTCTATTAATCGAAGAATATCCCTTAATATCTTTCTTAGATGAGTCGGAAGTCAAATTATTTTAATGCAGTTTTGTTTTAAAGGTAGAGTGAATTTTAAAAACACCTTTATAATTGAAATTGGGCAATTTTTGACGAAAATATGGCCATTTATTTCAAGGTAGACCCTATTTAATGCTTTCCATATATTTTCTATTTATCGAAGAATATCCCTTAATATCTTTCTTAGATGGGTCGGAAGTCAAATTATTTTAATGCAGTTTTATTTCAAAGGTCGAGTGAATTGTAAAAACACCTTTATAATTGAAATGGAGCAATTTTTGACGAAGATATGGCCATTTATTTCAAGGTAGACCCTACTTAATACTTTCCATATATTTTATATTTATCGAAGAATATCCCTTAATACCTTTCTTAGAGGAGTCGGAAGTCAAATTATTTTAATGCAATTTTGTTCCAAAGATCGAGTGAATTCTAAAAACACCTTTATTATTGAAATGGGGTAATTTTAGACGAAGATATGGCCATTTATTTCAAGGTTGACCCTATTTAATGCTTTCCATATATTTTCTATTTATCGAAGAATATCCCTTAATACCTTTCTAAGATGAGTCGGTAGTCAAATTATTTTAATGCAGTTTTGTTCCAAAGATCGAGCGAATTTTAAAAACACCTTTATAATTGAAATGGGGCAATTTTTGACGAAGATATGGCCATTTATTTCAAGGTAGACCCTATTTAATGCTTTCAATATATTTTCTATTTATCGAAGAATATCCCTTAATACCTTTCTTAGATGAGTCGCAAGTCAAATTATTTTAATGCAGTTTTGTTTCAAAGATTGAGTGAATTCTAAAAACACCTTTATAATTGAAATGGGGCAATTTTTGACGAAGATATGGCCATTTATTTCAAGGTAGAGCCTATTTAATGCTTTCCATATATTTTCTATTTATCGAAGAATATCCCTTAATATCTTTTTTAGATGAGTCGGAAGTCAAATTATTTTAATGCAGTTTTGTTCCAAAGATCGAGTGAATTCTTAAAACACCTTTATAATTGAAATGGGGCAGTTTTTGACGAAGATATGGCCATTTATTTCAAGGTTGACCCTATTTAATTTTTGGCTTATATTTTCTATTAATCGAAGAATGTCCCTTAATATCTTTCTTAGATGAGTCGGAAGTCAAATTATTTTAATGCAGTTTTGTTTTAAAGGTAGAGTGAATTCTAAAAACACCTTTATAATTGAAATTGGGCAATTTTTGACGAAAATATGGCCATTTATTTCAAGGTAGACCCTATTTAATGCTTTCCATATATTTTCTATTAATCGAAGAATATCCCGTAATATCTTTCTTAGATGGGTCGGAAGTCAAATTATTTTAATGCAGTTTTGTTCCAAAGGTCGAGTGAATTCTAAAAACACCTTTATAATTGAAATGGGGCAATTTTTGACGAAGATATGGCCATTTATTTCAAGGTAGACCCTATTTAATGCTTTCCATATATTTTCTATTTATCGAAGAATATCCCTTAATACCTTTCTTAGAGGAGTCGGAAGTCAAATTATTTTAATGCAATTTTGTTCCAAAGATCGAGTGAATTCTAAAAACACCTTTATTATTGAAATGGGGTAATTTTAGACGAAGATATGGCCATTTATTTCAAGGTTGACCCTATTTAATGTTTGGCTTATATTTTCTATTAATCGAAGAATATCCCGTAATATCTTTCTTAGATGAGTCGGTAGTCAAATTATTTTAATGCAGTTTTGTTCCAAAGATCAAGTGAATTCTAAAACCACCTTTATAATTGAAATGGGGCAATTTTTGACGAAGATATGGCCATATATTTCAAGGTAGAGCCTATTTAATGCTTTCCATATATTTTCTATTTATCGAAGAATATCCCTTAATATCATTCTTAGATGAGTCGGAAGTCAAATTATTTAAATGCAGTTTTGTTTCAACGATCGTGTGAATTCTAAAAACACCTTTATAATTAAAATGGGGCAGTTTTTGACGAAGATATGGCCATTTATTTCAAGGTTGACCCGATTTAATGTTTGGCTTATATTTTCTATTAATCGAAGAATATCCCGTAATATCTTTCTTAGATGATTAGGCAGTCGAATTATTTTAATGCAGTTTTGTTCCAAAGGTCAAGTGAATTCTAAAAACACCTTAATATTTGAAATGGGGCAATTTTTGACGAAGATATGGCCATTTATTTCAAGGTAGACCCTATTTAATGCTTTCCATATATTTTCTATTTATCGAAGAATATCCCTTAATATATTTCTTAGATGAGTCGGTAGTCAAATTATTTTAACGCAGTTTTGTTCCAAAGATCGAGTGAATTCTAAAAGCACCTTTATAATTGAAATGGGGCAATTTTTGACGAAGATATGGCCATTTATTTCAAGGTAGAGCCTATTTAATGCTTTCCATATATTTTCTATTTATCGAAGAATATCCCTTAATATCTTTCTTAGATGAGTCGGAAGTCAAATTATTTTAATGCAGTTTTGTTTCAACGATCGTGTGAATTCTAAAAACACCTTAATAATTGACATGGGGCAGTTTTTGACGAAGATATGGCCATTTATTTCAAGGTTGACCCTATTTAATGTTTGGCTTATATTTTCTATTAATCGAAGAATATCCCATAATATCTTTCTTAGATGAGTCGGAAGTCAAATTATTTTAATGCAGTTTTGTTCCAAAGATCGAGCGAATTTTAAAAACACCTTTATAATTGAAATGGGGCAATTTTTGACGAAGATATGGCCATTTATTTCAAGGTAGACCCTCTTTAATGCTTTCAATATATTTTCTATTTATCGAAGAATATCCCTTAATACCTTTCTTAGATGAGTCGCAAATCAAATTATTTTAATGCAGTTTTGTTTCAAAGATTGAGTGAATTCGAAAAACGCCTTTATAATTGAAATGGGGCAATTTTTGACGAAGATATGGCCATTTATTTCAAGGTAGAGCCTATTTAATGCTTTCCATATATTTTCTATTTATCGAAGAATATCCCTTAATATCTTTTTTAGATGGGTCGGAAGTCAAATTATTTTAATGCAGTTTTATTTCAAAGGTTGAGTGAATTCTAAAAACACCTTTATAATTGAAATTGGGCAATTTTTGACGAAAATATGGCCATTTATTTCAAGGTAGACCCTATTTAATGCTTTCCATATATTTTCTATTTATCGAAGAATATCCCGTAATATCTTTCTTAGATGGGTCGGAAGTCAAATTATTTTAATGCAGTTTTATTTCAAAGGTCGAGTGAATTGTAAAAACACCTTTATAATTGAAATGGAGCAATTTTTGACGAAGATATGGCCATTTATTTCAAGGTAGACCCTACTTAATACTTTCCATATATTTTATATTTATCGAAGAATATCCCTTAATACCTTTCTTAGAGGAGTCGGAAGTCAAATTATTTTAATGCAATTTTGTTCCAAAGATCGAGTGAATTCTAAAAACACCTTTATTATTGAAATGGGGTAATTTTAGACGAAGATATGGCCATTTATTTCAAGGTTGACCCTATTTAATGTTTGGCTTATATTTTCTATTAATCGAAGAATATCCCGTAATATCTTTCTTAGATGAGTCGGTAGTCAAATTATTTTAATGCAGTTTTGTTCCAAAGATCAAGTGAATTCTAAAACCACATTTATAATTGAAATGGGGCAATTTTTGACGAAGATATGGCCATATATTTCAAGGTAGAGCCTATTTAATGCTTTCCATATATTTTCTATTTATCGAAGAATATCCCTTAATATCATTCTTAGATGAGTCGGAAGTCAAATTATTTTAATGCAGTTTTGTTTCAACGATCGTGTGAATTCTAAAAACACCTTTATAATTAAAATGGGGCAGTTTTTGACGAAGATATGGCCATTTATTTCAAGGTTGACCCGATTTAATGTTTGGCTTATATTTTCTATTAATCGAAGAATATCCCGTAATATCTTTCTTAGATGATTAGGCAGTCGAATTATTTTAATGCAGTTTTGTTCCAAAGGTCAAGTGAATTCTAAAAACACCTTAATATTTGAAATGGGGCAATTTTTGACGAAGATATGGCCATTTATTTCAAGGTAGACCCTATTTAATGCTTTCCATATATTTTCTATTTATCGAAGAATATCCCTTAATATATTTCTTAGATGAGTCGGTAGTCAAATTATTTTAACGCAGTTTTGTTCCAAAGATCGAGTGAATTCTAAAAGCACCTTTATAATTGAAATGGGGCAATTTTTGACGAAGATATGGCCATTTATTTCAAGGTAGAGCCTATTTAATGCTTTCCATATATTTTCTATTTATCGAAGAATATCCCTTAATATCTTTCTTAGATGAGTCGGAAGTCAAATTATTTTAATGCAGTTTTGTTTCAACGATCGTGTGAATTCTAAAAACACCTTAATAATTGACATGGGGCAGTTTTTGACGAAGATATGGCCATTTATTTCAAGGTTGACCCTATTTAATGTTTGGCTTATATTTTCTATTAATCGAAGAATATCCCTTAATATCTTTCTTAGATGAGTCGGAAGTCGAATTATTTTAATGCAGTTTTGTTCCAAAGATCGAGCGAATTTTAAAAACACCTTTATAATTGAAATGGGGCAATTTTTGACGAAGATATGGCCATTTATTTCAAGGTAGACCCTCTTTAATGCTTTCAATATATTTTCTATTTATCGAAGAATATCCCTTAATACCTTTCTTAGATGAGTCGCAAATCAAATTATTTTAATGCAGTTTTGTTTCAAAGATTGAGTGAATTCGAAAAACGCCTTTATAATTGAAATGGGGCAATTTTTGACGAAGATATGGCCATTTATTTCAAGGTAGAGCCTATTTAATGCTTTCCATATATTTTCTATTTATCGAAGAATATCCCTTAATATCTTTTTTAGATGAGTCGGAAGTCAAATTATTTTAATGCAGTTTTGTTCCAAAGATCGAGTGAATTCTTAAAACACCTTTATAATTGAAATGGGGCAGTTTTTGACGAAGATATGGCCATTTATTTCAAGGTTAACCCTATTTAATTTTTGGCTTATATTTTCTATTAATCGAAGAATATCCCTTAATATCTTTCTTAGATGAGTCGGAAGTCAAATTATTTTAATGCAGTTTTGTTTTAAAGGTAGAGTGAATTCTAAAAACACCTTTATAATTGAAATTGGGCAATTTTTGACGAAAATATGGCCATTTATTTCAAGGTAGACCCTATTTAATGCTTTCCATATATTTTCTATTTATCGAAGAATATCCCTTAATATCTTTCTTAGATGGGTCGGACGTCAAATTATTTTAATGCAGTTTTGTTCCAAAGATCAAGTGAATTCTAACAACACCTTTATAATTGAAATGGAGCAATTTTTGACGAAGATATGGCCATTTATTTCAAGGTAGACCCTACTTAATACTTTCCATATATTTTCTATTTATCGAAGAATATCCCTTAATACCTTTCTTAGATGAGTCGGAAGTCAAATTATTTTAATGCAATTTTGTTTCAAAGATCGAGTGAATTCTAAAAACACCTTTTTTATTGAAATGGGGTAATCTTAGACGAAGATATGGCCATTTATTTCAAGGTTGACCCTATTTAATGTTTGGCTTATATTTTCTATTAATCGAAGAATATCCCATAATATCTTTCTTAGATGAGTCGGTAGTCAAATTATTTTAATGCAGTTTTGTTCCAAAGATCGAGCGAATTTAAAAACACCTTGATAATTGAAATGGGGCAATTTTTGACGAAGATATGTCCATTTATTTCAAGGTAGAGCCTATTTAATGCTTTCCATATATTTTCTATTTATCGAAGAATATCCCTTAATATCATTCTTAGATGAGTCGGAAGTCAAATTATTTTAATGCAGTTTTGTTTCAACGATCGTGTGAATTCTAAAAACACCTTTATAATTAAAATGGGGCAGTTTTTGACGAAGATATGGCCATTTATTTCAAGGTTGACCCTATTTAATGTTTGGCTTATATTTTCTATTAATCGAAGAATATCCCGTAATATCTTTCTTAGATGAGTCGGAAGTCGAATTATTTTAATGCAGTTTTGTTCCAAAGGCCGAGTGAATTCTAAAAACACCTTTATATTTGAAATGGGGCAATTTTTGACGAACATATGGCCATTTATTTCAAGGTAGACCCTATTTAATGCTTTCCATATATTTTCTATTTATCGAAGAATATCCCTTAATATATTTCTTAGATGAGTCGGTAGTCAAATTATTTTAATGCAGTTTTGTTCCAAAGATCGAGTGAATTCTAAAAACACCTTTATAATTGAAATAAGGCAATTTTTGACGAAGATATGGCCATTTATTTCAAGGTAGACCCTATTTAATGCTTTCAATATATTTTCTATTTATCGAAGAATATCCCTTAATACCTTTCTTAGATGAGTCGCAAGTCAAATTATTTTAATGCAGTTTTGTTCCAAAGATCGAGTGAATTCTTAAAACACCTTTATAATTGAAATGGGGCAGTTTTTGACGAAGATATGGCCATTTATTTCAAGGTTGACCCTATTTAATTTTTGGCTTATATTTTCTATTAATCGAAGAATATCCCTTAATATCTTTCTTAGATGAGTCGGAAGTCAAATTATTTTAATGCAGTTTTGTTTTAAAGGTAGAGTGAATTCTAAAAACACCTTTATAATTGAAATTGGGCAATTTTTGACGAAAATATGGCCATTTATTTCAAGGTAGACCCTACTTAATACTTTCCATATATTTTCTATTTATCGAAGAATATCCCTTAATACCTTTCTTAGATGAGTCGGAAGTCAAATTATTTTAATGCAGTTTTGTTCCAAAGATCAAGTGAATTCTAACAACACCTTTATAATTGAAATGGAGCAATTTTTGACGAAGATATGGCCATTTATTTCAAGGTAGACCCTACTTAATACTTTCCATATATTTTCTATTTATCGAAGAATATCCCTTAATACCTTTCTTAGATGAGTCGGAAGTCAAATTATTTTAATGCAATTTTGTTTCAAAGATCGAGTGAATTCTAAAAACACCTTTATTATTGAAATGGGGTAATCTTAGACGAAGATATGGCCATTTATTTCAAGGTTGACCCTATTTAATGTTTGGCTTATATTTTCTATTAATCGAAGAATATCCCGTAATATCTTTCTTAGATGAGTCGGTAGTCAAATTATTTTAATGCAGTTTTGTTCCAAAGATCGAGCGAATTTTAAAAACACCTTTATAATTGAAATTGGGCAATTTTTGACGAAGATATGTCCATTTATTTCAAGGTAGAGCCTATTTAATGCTTTCCATATATTTTCTATTTATCGAAGAATATCCCTTAATATCATTCTTAGATGAGTCGGAAGTCAAATTATTTTAATGCAGTTTTGTTTCAACGATCGTGTGAATTCTAAAAACACCTTTATAATTAAAATGGGGCAGTTTTTGACGAAGATATGGCCATTTATTTCAAGGTTGACCCTATTTAATGTTTGGCTTATATTTTCTATTAATCGAAGAATATCCCGTAATATCTTTCTTAGATGATTAGGAAGTCGAATTATTTTAATGCAGTTTTGTTCCAAAGGCCGAGTGAATTCTAAAAACACCTTTATATTTAAAATGGGGCAATTTTTGACGAAGATATGGCCATTTATTTCAAGGTAGACCCTATTTAATGCTTTCCATATATTTTCTATTTATCGAAGAATATCCCTTAATATATTTCTTAGATGAGTCGGTAGTCAAATTATTTTAATGCAGTTTTGTTCCAAAGATCGAGTGAATTCTAAAAACACCTTTATAATTGAAATGGGGCAATTTTTGACAAAGATATGGCCATTTATTTCAAGGTAGAGCCTATTTAATGCTTTCCATATATTTTCTATTTATCGAAGAATATCCCTTAATATCTTTCTTAGATGAGTCGGAAGTCAAATTATTTTAATGCAGTTTTGTTTCAACGATCGTGTGAATTCTAAAAACACTTTAATAATTGACATGGGGCAGTTTTTGACGAAGATATGGCCATTTATTTCAAGGTTGACCCTATTTAATGTTTGGCTTATATTTTCTATTAATCGAAGAATATCCCGTAATATCTTTCTTAGATGAGTCGGAAGTCGAATTATTTTAATGCAGTTTTGTTTCAAAGATCGAGCGAATTTTAAAAACACCTTTATAATTGAAATAAGGCAATTTTTGACGAAGATATGGCCATTTATTTCAAGGTAGACCCTATTTAATGCTTTCAATATATTTTCTATTTATCGAAGAATATCCCTTAATACCTTTCTTAGATGAGTCGCAAGTCAAATTATTTTAATGCAGTTTTGTTTCAAAGATTGGGTGAATTCTAAAAACGCCTTTATAATTGAAATGGGGCAATTTTTGACGAAGATATGGCCATTTATTTCAAGGTAGAGCCTATTTAATGCTTTCCATATATTTTCTATTTATCGAAGAATATCCCTTAATATCTATTTTAGATGAGTCGGAAGTCAAATTATTTTAATGCAGTTTTGTTCCAAAGATCGAGTGAATTCTTAAAACACCTTTATAATTGAAATGGGGCAGTTTTTGACGAAGATATGGCCATTTATTTCAAGGTTGACCCTATTTAATTTTTGGCTTATATTTTCTATTAATCGAAGAATATCCCTTAATATCTTTCTTAGATGAGTCGGAAGTCAAATTACTTTAATGCAGTTTTGTTTTAAAGGTAGAGTAAATTCTAAAAACACCTTTATAATTGAAATTGGGCAATTTTTGACGAAAATATGGCCATTTATTTCAAGGTAGACCCTATTTAATGCTTTCCATATATTTTCTATTTATCGAAGAATATCCCTTAATATCTTTCTTAGATGGGTCGGAAGTCAAATTATTTTAATGCAGTTTTGTTCCAAAGATCAAGTGAATTCTAACAACACCTTTATAATTGAAATGGAGCAATTTTTGACGAAGATATGGCCATTTATTTCAAGGTAGACCCTACTTAATACTTTCCATATATTTTCTATTTATCGAAGAATATCCCTTAATACCTTTCTTAGATGAGTCGGAAGTCAAATTATTTTAATGCAGTTTTGTTCCAAAGATCGAGTGAATTCTAAAAACACCTTTATTATTGAAATGGGGTAATCTTAGACGAAGATATGGCCATTTATTTCAAGGTTGACCCTATTTAATGTTTGGCTTATATTTTCTATTAATCGAAGAATATCCCGTAATATCTTTCTTAGATGAGTCGGTAGTCAAATTATTTTAATGCAGTTTTGTTCCAAAGATTGAGTGAATTCTAAAAACACCTTTATAATTGAAATGGGGCAATTTTTGACGAAGATATGGCCATTTATTTCAAGGTAGAGCCTATTTAATGCTTTCCATATATTTTCTATTTATCGAAGAATATCCCTTAATATCTTTCTTAGATGAGTCGGAAGTCAAATTATTTTAATGCAGTTTTGTTTCAACGATCGTGTGAATTCTAAAAACACCTTTATAATTGACATGGGGCAGTTTTTGACGAAGATATGGCCATTTATTTCAAGGTTGACCCTATTTAATGTTTGGCTTATATTTTCTATTTATCGAAGAATGTCCCTTAGTATCTTTCTTAGATGAGTCGGACGTCAAATTATTTTAATGCAGTTTTGTTTCAAAGATCGAGTAAATTCTTAAAACACCTTTATTATTGAAATGGGGTAATTTTAGACGAAGATATGGCCATTTATTTCAAGGTTGACCCTATTTAATGTTTGGCTTATATTTTCTATTAATCGAAGAATATCCCGTAATATCTTTCTTAGATGATTAGGAAGTCGAATTATTTTAATGCAGTTTTGTTCCAAAGGTCGAGTGAATTCTAAAAACACCTTTATATTTGAAATGGGGCAATGTTTTGACGAAGATATGGCCATTTATTTCAGGTTGACCCTATTTAATGCTTTCCATATATTTTCTATTTATCAAAGAATATCCCTTAATATATTTCTTAGATGAGTCGGAAGTCAAATTGTTTTAATGCAGTTTTGTTTCAAAGATCGAGTGAATTCTAAAAACACCTTTATAATTAAAGTGGGGCAATTTTTGACAAAGATATGGCCATTTATTTCAAGGTAGAGCCTATTTAATGCTTTCCATATATTTTCTATTTATCGAAGAATATCCCTTAATATCTTTCTTAGATGAGTCGGAAGTCAAATTATTTTAATGCAGTTTTGTTTCAACGATCGTGTGAATTCTAAAAACACCTTAATAATTGACATGGGTCAGTTTTTGACGAAGATATGGCCATTTATTTCAAGGTTGACCCTATTTAATGTTTGGCTTATATTTTCTATTAATCGAAGAATATCCCGTAATATCTTTCTTAGATGAGTCGGAATCCGAATTATTTTAATGCAGTTTTGTTTCAAAGATCGAGCGAATTTTAAAAACACCTTTATAATTGAAATGGGGCAATTTTTGACGAAGATATGGCCATTTATTTCAAGGTAGACCCTATTTAATGCTTTCAATATATTTTCTATTTATCGAAGAATATCCCTTAATACCTTTCTTAGATGAGTCGCAAGTCAAATTATTTTAATGCAGTTTTGTTTCAAAGATTGAGTGAATTCTAAAAACGCCTTTATAATTGAAATGGGGCAATTTTTGACGAAGATATGGCCATTTATTTCAAGGTAGACCCTATTTAATGCTTTCAATATATTTTCTATTTATCGAAGAATATCCCTTAATACCTTTCTTAGATGAGTCGCAAGTCAAATTATTTTAATGCAGTTTTGTTTCAAAGATTGAGTGAATTCTAAAAACGCCTTTATAATTGAAATGGGGCAATTTTTGACGAAGATATGGCCATTTATTTCAAGGTAGAGCCTATTTAATGCTTTCCATATATTTTCTATTTATCGAAGAATATCCCTTAATACCTTTCTAAGATGAGTCGGAAGTCAAATTATTTTAATGCAGTTTTGTTCCAAAGATCGAGTGAATTCTAAAAACACCTTTATTATTGAAATGGGGTAATTTTAGACGAAGATATGGCCATTTATTTCAAGGTTGACCCTATTTAATGTTTGGCTTATATTTTCTATTAATCGAAGAATATCCCTTAATACCTTTCTAAGATGAGTCGGAAGTCAAATTATTTTAATGCAGTTTTGTTCCAAAGTTCGAGTGAATTCTGAAAACACCTTTATAATTGAAATGGGGCAATTTTTGACGAAGATATAGCCATTTATTTCAAGGTAGAGCCTATTTAATGCTTTCCATATATTTTCTATTTATCGAAGAATATCCCTTAATATCTTTCTTAGATGAGTCGGACGTCAAATTATTTTAATGCAGTTTTGTTTCAAAGATCGAGTGAATTCTTAAAACACCTTTATAATTGAAATGGGGCAGTTTTTGACGAAGATATGGCCATTTATTTCAAGGTTGACCCTATTTAATGTTTGGCTTATATTTTCTATTAATCGAAGAATATCCCTTAATACCTTTCTTAGATGAGTCGGAAGTCAAATTATTTTAATGCAATTTTGTTCCAAAGATCGAGTGAATTCTAAAAACACCTTTATAATTGAAATGGGGCAATTTTAGACAAAGATATGGCCATTTATTTCAAGGTAGAGCCTATTTAATGCTTTCCATATATTTTCTATTTATCGAAGAATATCCCTTAATATCTTTCTTAGATGAGTCGGAAGTCAAATTATTTTAATGCAATTTTGTTCCAAAGATCGAGTGAATTCTAAAAACTCCTTTATAATTGAAATGGGGCAATTTTTGACAAAGACATGGCCATTTATTTCAAGGTAGACCCTACTTAATACTTTCCATATATTTTCTATTTATCGAAGAATATCCCTTAATACCTTTCTAAGATGAGTCGGAAGTCAAATTATTTTAATGCAATTTTGTTCCAAAGATCGAGTGAATTCTAAAAACACCTTTATTATTGAAATGGGGTTATTTTAGACGAAGATATGGCCATTTATTTCAAGGTTGACCCTATTTAATGTTTGGCTTATATTTTCTATTAATCGAAGAATATCCCTTAATACCTTTCTAAGATGAGTCGGAAGTCAAATAATTTTAATGCAGTTTTCTTTCAAAGATCGAGTGAATTCTAAAAACACCTTTATAATTGAAATGGGGCAATTTTTGACGAAGATATAGCCATTTATTTCAAGGTAGAGCCTATTTAATGCTTTCCATATATTTTCTATTTATCGAAGAATATCCCTTAATATCTTTCTTAGATGAGTCGGACGTCAAATTTTTTTAATGCAGTTTTGTTTCAAAGATCAAGTGAATTCTTAAAACACCTTTATAATTGAAATGGGGCAGTTTTTGACGAAGATATGGCCATTTATTTCAAGGTTGACCCTATTTAATGTTTGGCTTATATTTTCTATTAATCGAAGAATATCCCTTAATACCTTTCTAAGATGAGTCGGAAGTCAAATTATTTTAATGCAATTTTGTTCCAAAGATCGAGTGAATTCTGAAAACACCTTTATAATTGAAATGGGGCAATTTTTGACAAAGATATGGCCATTTATTTCAAGGTAGAGCCTATTTAATGCTTTCCATATATTTTCTATTTATCGAAGAATATCCCTTAATATCTTTCTTAGATGAGTCGGAAGTCAAATTATTTTAATGCAGTTTTGTTTCAACGATCGTGTGAATTCTAAAAACACCTTTATAATTGACATGGGGCAGTTTTTGACGAAGATATGGCCATTTATTTCAAGGTTGACCCTATTTAATGTTTGGCTTATATTTTCTATTTATCGAAGAATATCCCTTAATATCTTTCTTAGATGAGTCGGACGTCAAATTATTTTAATGCAGTTTTGTTTCAAAGATCGAGTGAATTCTTAAAACACCTTTATTATTGAAATGGGGTAATTTTAGACGAAGATATGGCCATTTATTTCAAGGTTGACCCTATTTAATGTTTGGCTTATATTTTCTATTAATCGAAGAATATCCCGTAATATCTTTCTTAGATGATTAGGAAGTCGAATTATTTTAATGCAGTTTTGTTCCAAAGGTCGAGTGAATTCTAAAAACACCTTTATATTTGAAATGGGGCAATTTTTGACGAAGATATGGCCATTTATTTCAAGGTAGACCCTATTTAATGCTTTCCATATATTTTCTATTTATCGAAGAATATCCCTTAATATATTTCTTAGATGAGTCGGTAGTCAAATTATTTTAATGCAGTTTTGTTCCAAAGATCGAGTGAATTCTAAAAACACCTTTATAATTGAAATGGGGCAATTTTTGACAAAGATATGGCCATTTATTTCAAGGTAGAGCCTATTTAATGCTTTCCATATATTTTCTATTTATCGAAGAATATCCCTTAATATCTTTCTTAGATGAGTCGGAAGTCAAATTATTTTAATGCAGTTTTGTTTCAACGATCGTGTGAATTCTAAAAACACCTTAATAATTGACATGGGTCAGTTTTTGACGAAGATATGGCCATTTATTTCAAGGTTGACCCTATTTAATGTTTGGCTTATATTTTCTATTAATCGAAGAATATCCCGTAATATCTTTCTTAGATGAGTCGGAAGTCGAATTATTTTAATGCAGTTTTGTTTCAAAGATCGAGCGAATTTTAAAAACACCTTTATAGTTGAAATGGGGCAATTTTTGACGAAGATATGGCCATTTATTTCAAGGTAGACCCTATTTAATGCTTTCAATATATTTTCTGTTTATCGAAGAAAATCCCTTAATACCTTTCTTAGATGAGTCGCAAGTCAAATTATTTTAAAGCAGTTTTGTTTCAAAGATTGAGTGAATTCTAAAAACGCCTTTATAATTGAAATGGGGCAATTTTTGACGAAGATATGGCCATTTATTTCAAGGTAGACCCTATTTAATGCTTTCAATATATTTTCTATTTATCGAAGAATATCCCTTAATACCTTTCTTAGATGAGTCGCAAGTCAAATTATTTTAATGCAGTTTTGTTTCAAAGATTGAGTGAATTCTAAAAACGCCTTTATAATTGAAATGGGGCAATTTTTGACGAAGATATGGCCATTTATTTCAAGGTAGAGCCTATTTAATGCTTTCCATATATTTTCTATTTATCGAAGAATATCCCTTAATACCTTTCTAAGATGAGTCGGAAGTCAAATTATTTTAATGCAGTTTTGTTCCAAAGATCGAGTGAATTCTAAAAACACCTTTATTATTGAAATGGGGTAATTTTAGACGAAGATATGGCCATTTATTTCAAGGTTGACCCTATTTAATGTTTGGCTTATATTTTCTATTAATCGAAGAATATCCCTTAATACCTTTCTAAGATGAGTCGGAAGTCAAATTATTTTAATGCAGTTTTGTTCCAAAGTTCGAGTGAATTCTGAAAACACCTTTATAATTGAAATGGGGCAATTTTTGACGAAGATATAGCCATTTATTTCAAGGTAGAGCCTATTTAATGCTTTCCATATATTTTCTATTTATCGAAGAATATCCCTTAATATCTTTCTTAGATGAGTCGGACGTCAAATTATTTTAATGCAGTTTTGTTTCAAAGATCGAGTGAATTCTTAAAACACCTTTATAATTGAAATGGGGCAGTTTTTGACGAAGATATGGCCATTTATTTCAAGGTTGACCCTATTTAATGTTTGGCTTATATTTTCTATTAATCGAAGAATATCCCTTAATACCTTTCTTAGATGAGTCGGAAGTCAAATTATTTTAATGCAATTTGGTTCCAAAGATCGAGTGAATTCTTAAAACACCTTTATTATTGAAATGGGGTAATTTTAGACAAAGATATGGCCATTTATTTCAAGGTTGACCCTATTTAATGTTTGGCTTATATTTTCTATTAATCGAAGAATATCCCTTAATACCTTTCTAAGATGAGTCGGAAGTCAAATTATTTTAATGCAATTTTGTTCCAAAGATCGAGTGAATTCTAAAAACACCTTTATAATTGAAATGGGGCAATTTTTGACAAAGACATGGCCATTTATTTCAAGGTAGACCCTACTTAATACTTTCCATATATTTTCTATTTATCGAAGAATATCCCTTAATACCTTTCTAAGATGAGTCGGAAGTCAAATTATTTTAATGCAATTTTGTTTCAAAGATCGAGTGAATTCTAAAAACACCTTTATTATTGAAATGGGGTAATTTTAGACGAAGATATAGCCATTTATTTCAAGGTTGACCCTATTTAATGTTTGGCTTATATTTTCTATTAATCGAAGAATATCCCTTAATACCTTTCTAAGATGAGTCGGAAGTCAAATTATTTTAATGCAGTTTTGTTCCAAAGTTCGAGTGAGTTCTGAAAACACCTTTATAATTGAAATGGGGCAATTTTTGACGAAGATATAGCCATTTATTTCAAGGTAGAGCCTATTTAATGCTTTCCATATATTTTCTATTTATCGAAGAATATCCCTTAATATCTTTCTTAGATGAGTCGGACGTCAAATTATTTTAATGCAGTTTTGTTTCAAAGATCAAGTGAATTCTTAAAACACCTTTATAATTGAAATGGGGCAGTTTTTGACGAAGATATGGCCATTTATTTCAAGGTTGACCCTATTTAATGTTTGGCTTATATTTTCTATTAATCGAAGAATATCCCTTAATACCTTTCTTAGATGAGTCGGAAGTCAAATTATTTTAATGCAATTTTGTTCCAAAGATCGAGTGAATTCTAAAAACACCTTTATAATTGAAATGGGGCAATTTTTGACAAAGATATGGCCATTTATTTCAAGGTAGACCCTACTTAATACTTTCCATATATTTTCTATTTATCGAAGAATATCCCTTAATACCTTTGTAAGATGAGTCGGAAGTCAAATTATTTTAATGCAGTTTTGTTCCAACGATCACGTGAATTCTTAAAACACCTTTATAATTGAAATGGGGCAGTTTTTGACGAAGATATGGCCATTTATTTCAAGGTTGACCCAATTTAATGTTTGGCTTATATTTTCTATTAATCGAAGAATATCCCTTAATATCTTTCTTAGATGAGTCGGAAGTCGAATTATTTTAATGCAGTTTTGTTTCAAAGGTCGAGTGAATTCTAAAAACACCTTTATAATTGAAATGGGGCAATTTTTGACAAAGATATGGCCATTTATTTCAAGGTAGACCCTATTTAATGCTTTCATATACTTTCTATTTATCGAAGAATATCCCTTAATATCTTTCTTAGATGAGTCGGAAGTCGAATTATTTTAATGCAGTTTTGTTCCAAAGATTGAGTGAATTCTAAAAACACCTTTATAATTGAAATGGGGCAATTTTTGACAAAGATATGGCCATTTATTTCAAGGTTGACCCTATTTAATGTTTGGCTTATATTTTCTATTAATCGAAGAATATCCCTTAATATCTTTCTTAGATGAGTCGGAAGTCAAATTATTTTAATGCAATTTTGTTCCAAAGATCGAGTGAATTCTAAAAACACCTTTATAATTGAAATGGGGCAATTTTGGACAAAGATATGGCCATTTATTTCAAGGTAGACCCTACTTAATACTTTCCATATATTTTCTATTTATCGAAGAATATCCCTTAATACCTTTCTAAGATGAGTCGGAAGTCAAATTATTTTAATGCAATTTTGTTTCAAAGATCGAGTGAATTCTAAAAACACCTTTATTATTGAAATGGGGTAATTTTAGACGAAGATATGGCCATTTATTTCAAGGTTGACCCTATTTAATGTTTGGCTTATATTTTCTATTAATCGAAGAATATCCCTTAATACCTTTCTTAGATGAGTCGGAAGTCAAATTATTTTAATGCAATTTTGTTCCAAAGATCGAGTGAATTCTAAAAACACCTTTATAATTGAAATGGGGCAATTTTTGACGAAGATATGGCCATTTATTTCAAGGTTGACCCTATTTAATGTTTGGCTTATATTTTCTATTAATCGAAGAATATCCCTTAATACCTTTCTTAGATGAGTCGGAAGTCAAATTATTTTAATGCAATTTTGTTCCAAAGATCGAGTGAATTCTAAAAACACCTTTATAATTGAAATGGGGCAATTTTTGACAAAGATATGGCCATTTATTTCAAGGTAGACCCTACTTAATACTTTCCATATATTTTCTATTTATCGAAGAATATCCCTTAATACCTTTGTAAGATGAGTCGGAAGTCAAATTATTTTAATGCAGTTTTGTTCCAACGATCGTGTGAATTCTTAAAACACCTTTATTATTGAAATGGGGTAATTTTAGACGAAGATATGGCCATTTATTTCAAGATTGACCCTATTTAATGTTTGGCTTATATTTTCTATTAATCGAAGAATATCCCTTAATACCTTTCTAAGATGAGTCGGAAGTCAAATTATTTTAATGCAATTTTGTTCCAAAGATCGAGTGAATTCTAAAAACACCTTTATAATTGAAATGGGGCAATTTTAGACGAAGATATGGCCATTTATTTCAAGGTAGACCCTACTTAATACTTTCCATATATTTTCTATTTATCGAAGAATATCCCTTAATACCTTTCTAAGATGAGTCGGAAGTCAAATTATTTTAATGCAATTTTGTTCAAAAGATCGAGTGAATTCTAAAAACACCTTTATTATTGAAATGGGGTAATTTTAGACGAAGATATGGCCATTTATTTCAAGGTTGACCCTATTTAATGTTTGGCTTATATTTTCTATTAATCGAAGAATATCCCTTAATACCTTTCTAAGATGAGTCGGAAGTCAAATTATTTTAATGCAGTTTTGTTCCAAAGTTCGAGTGAGTTCTGAAAACACCTTTATAATTGAAATGGGGCAATTTTTGACGAAGATATAGCCATTTATTTCAAGGTAGACCCTATTTAATGCTTTCCATATATTTTCTATTTATCGAAGAATATCCCTTAATATCTTTCTTAGATGAGTCGGAAGTCAAATTATTTTAATGCAGTTTTGTTTCAAAGATTGAGTGAATTCTTAAAACACCTTTATAATTGAAATGGGGCAGTTTTTGACGAAGATATGGCCATTTATTTCAAGGTTGACCCTATTTAATGTTTGGCTTATATTTTCTATTAATCGAAGAATATCCCTTAATACCTTTCTTAGATGAGTCGGAAGTCAAATTATTTTAATGCCATTTTGTTCCAAAGATCGAGTGAATTCTAAAAACACTTTTATAATTGAAATGGGGCAATTTTAGACGAAGATATGGCCATTTGAATTTGGAAACCGAAACTTAAAACGTCAATTTCTCGAAATGATTTCGAGACTACATATTTTCAGCTTTTGATGCAGAGTCAAAATATATAAAAAGGGCTTCATAATGTTGAAAGAAATTCTAACTTCTCACAATTATTGGCGAAGATACATCCTTTTGAATTTGGAAACAGAAACTTAAAACGTCAATTTCTCGAAATGACTTCGCGACTACATATTTTCAGCTTTTGATGCAGAGTCAAAATATATAAAAAGGGCTTCATAATGTTGAAAGAAATTCTAACTTCTGACAATTATTGGCGAAGATACATCCGTTTGAATTTGGAAACAGAAACTTAAAACGTCAATTTCTCGAAATGACTTCGAGACTACATATTTTCAGCTTTTGATGCAGAGTCAAAATATATAAAAAGGGCTTCATAATGTTGAAAGAAATTCTAACAATTATTGGCGAAGATACATCCGTTTGAATTTGGAAACAGAGACTTAAAACGTCGATTTCTCGAAGTGACTTCGAGACTACATATTTTCAGCTTTTGATGCAGAGTCAAAATATATAAAAAGGGCTTCATAATGTTGAAAGAAATTCTAACTTCTGACAATTATTGACGAAGATACATCCGTTTGAATTTGGAAACCGAAACTTAAAACGTCAATTTCTCGAAATGACTTCGAGACTACATATTTTCAGCTTTTGATGCAGAGTCAAAATATATAAAAAGGGCTTCATAATGTTGAAAGAAATTCTAACTTCTGACAATTATTGGCGAAGATACATCCGTTTGAATTTGGAAACAGAAACTTAAAACGTCAATTTCTCGAAATGACTTCGAGACTACATATTTTCAGCTTTTGATGCAGAGTCGAAATATATAAAAAGAGCTTCATAATGTTGAAAGAAATTCTAACTTCTGACAATTATTGGCGAAGATACATCCGTTTGAATTTGGAAACAGAAACTTAAAACGTCAATTTCTCGAAATGACTTTGAGACTACATATTTTCAGCTTTTGATGCAGAGTCAAAATATATAAAAAGGGCTTCATAATGTTGAAAGAAATTCTAACAATTATTGGCGAAGATACATCCGTTTGAATTTGGAAACAGAGACTTAAAACGTCAATTTCTCGAAATGACTTCGAGACTACATATTTTCAGCTTTTGATGCAGAGTCAAAATATATAAAAAGGGCTTCATAATGTTGAAAGAAATTCTAACTTCTGACAATTATTGGCGAAGATACATCCGTTTGAATTTGGAAACAGAAACTTAAAACGTCAATTTCTCGAAATGACTTCGAGACTACATATTTTCAGCTTTTGATGCATAGTCAGAATATATAAAAAGGGCTTCATAATGTTGAAAGAAATTCTAACTTCTGACAATTATTGGCGAAGATACATCCGTTTGAATTTGGAAACCGAAACTTAAAACGTCAATTTCTCGAAATGACTTCGAGACTACATATTTTCAGCTTTTGATGCAGGGTCAAAATATATAAAAAGGGCTTCTTAATGTTGAAAGAAATTTTAACTTCTGACAATTATTGGCGAAGATACATCCGTTTGAATTTGGAAACCGAAACTTAAAACGTCAATTTCTCGAAATGACTTCGAGACTACATATTTTCAGCTTTTGATGCAGAATCAAAATATATAAAAAGGGCTTCATAATGTTGAAAGAAATTCTAACTTCTGACAATTATTGGCGAAGATACATCCGTTTGAATTTGGAAACAGAAACTTAAAACGTCAATTTCTCGAAATGACTTCAAGACTACATATTTTCAGCTTTTGATGCAGAATCAAAATATATAAAAAGGGCTTCATAATGTTGAAAGAAATTCTAACTTCTGACAATTATTGGCGAAGATACATCCGTTTGAATTTGGAAACAGAAACTTAAAACGTCAATTTCTCGAAATGACTTCGAGACTACATATTTTCAGCTTTTGAAGCAGAGTCAAAATATATAAAAAGGGCTTCATAATGT
The DNA here is from genome assembly GCF_018153295.1 of Drosophila grimshawi. Classification (NCBI taxonomy): domain Eukaryota; kingdom Metazoa; phylum Arthropoda; class Insecta; order Diptera; family Drosophilidae; genus Drosophila; species Drosophila grimshawi. Next base: position 11,493 of record NW_025062674.1, on the reverse strand, counting down.
TGAAAGAAATTCTAACTTCTGACAATTATTGGCGAAGATACATCCGTTTGAATTTGGAAACAGAAACTTAAAACGTCAATTTTTCGAAATGACTTCGAGACTACATATTTTCAGATTTTGATGCAGAATCAAAATATATAAAAAGGGCTTCATAATGTTGAAAGAAATTCTAACAATTATTGGCGAAGATACATCCGTTTGAATTTGGAAACAGAGACTTAAAACGTCGATTTCTCGAAGTGACTTCGAGACTACATATTTTCAGCTTTTGATGCAGAATCAAAATATATAAAAAGGGCTTCATAATGTTGAAAGAAATTCTAACTTCTGACAATTATTGGCGAAGATACATCCGTTTGAATTTGGAAACCGAAACTTAAAACGTCAATTTCTCGAAATGACTTCGCGACTACATATTTTCAGCTTTTGATGCAGAGTCAAAATATATAAAAAGGGCTTCATAATGTTGAAAGAAATTCTAACTTCTGACAATTATTGGCGAAGATACATCCGTTTGAATTTGGAAACAGAAACTTAAAACGTCAATTTCTCGAAATGACTTCGAGACTACATATTTTCAGCTTTTGATGCAGAGTCAAAATATATAAAAAGGGCTTCATAATGTTGAAAGAAATTCTAACTGCTGACAATTATTGGCGAAGATACATCCGTTTGAATTTGGAAACAGAAACTTAAGACGTCAATTTCGCGAAATGACTTCGAGACTACATATTTTCAGCTTTTGATGCAGAATCAAAATATATAAAAAGGGCTTCATAATGTTGAAAGAAATTTTAACTTCTGACAATTATTGGCGAAGATACATCCATTTGAATTTGGAAACAGAAACTTAAAACGTCAATTTCTCGAAATGACTTCGAGACTACATATTTTCAGCTTTTGATGCAGAGTCAAAATATATAAAAAGGGCTTCATAATGTTGAAAGAAATTCTAACTTCTGACAATTATTGACGAAGATACATCCGTTTGAATTTGGAAACAGAAACTTAAAACGTCGATTTCTTGAAATGACTGCGAGACTACATATTTTCAGCTTTTGATGCAGAATCAAAATATAAAAAAAGGGCTTTATAATATTGAAAGAAATTCTAACTTCTGACAATTATTGGCGAAGATACATCCGTTTGAATTTAGAAACCGAAACTTAAAACGTCAATTTCTCGAAATGACTTCGCGACTACATATTTTCAGCTTTGGATGCAGAGTCAAAATATATAAAAAGGGCTTCATAATGTTGAAAGAAATTCTAACTTCTGACAATTATTGGCGAAGATACATCCGTTTGAATTTGGGAAAATAAACTTAAAACGCCAATATCTCGAAATGACTTCGAGACTACATATTTTCAGCTTTTGATGCAGAATCAAAATATATAAAAAGGGGTTCATAATGTTGAGAGAAATTCTAACTTCTGACAATTATTGGCGAAGATACATCCGTTTGAATTTGGAAACAGAAACTTAAAACGTCAATTTCTCGAAATGACTTCGAGACTACATATTTTCAGCTTTTGATGCATAGTCAAAATATATAAAAAGGGCTTCATAATGGTGAAAGAAATTCTAACTTCTGACAATTATTGGCGAAGATACATCCGTTTGAATTTGGAAACAGAAACTTAAAACGTCAATTTCTCGAAATGACTTCGAGACTACATATTTTCAGCTTTTGATGCAGGGTCAAAATATATAAAAAGGGCTTCATAATGTTGAAAGAAATTCTAACTTCTGACAATTATTGGCGAAGATACATCCGTTTGAATTTGGAAACCGAAACTTAAAACGTCAATTTCTCGAAATGACTTCGAGACTACATATTTTCAGCTTTTGATGCTGAATCAAAATATATAAAAAGGGCTTCATAATGTTGAAAGAAATTCTAACTGCTGACAGTTATTGGCGGAGATACATCCGGTTGAATTTGGAAACCGAAACGTAAAACGTCAATTTCTCGAAAAGACTTCGCGACTACATATTTTCAGCTTTTGATGCAGAGTCAAAATATATAAAAAGGGCTTCATAATGTTGAAAGAAATTCTGACTTCTAGTAATTATTGGCGAAGATACATCCGTTTGAATTTGGGAAAAGAAACTTAAACCGCCAATATCTCGAAATGACTTCGAGACTACATATTTTCAGCTTTTGATGCAGAATCAAAATTTATAAAAATGGGATCATAATGTTGAAAGAAATTCTAACTTCTGACAATTATTGGCGAAGATACATCCGTTTGAATTTGGAAACAGAAACTTAAAACGTCAATTTCTCGAAATGACTTCGAGACTACATATTTTCAGCTTTTGAAGCAGAGTCAAAATATATAAAAAGGGCTTCTTAATGTTGAAAGAAATTTTAACTTCTGACAATTATTGGCGAAGATACATCCGTTTGAATTTGGAAACAGAAACTTAAAACGTCAATTTCTCGAAATGACTTCGAGACTACATATTTTCAGCTTTTGATGCAGAATCAAAATATATAAAAAGGGCTTCATAATGTTGAAAGAAATTCTAACTTCTGACAATTATTGGCGAAGATACATCCGTTTGAATTTGGAAACAGAAACTTAAAACGTCAATTTCTCGAAATGACTTCAAGACTACATATTTTCAGCTTTTGATGCAGAATCAAAATATATAAAAAGGGCTTCATAATGTTGAAAAAAATTCTAACTGCTGACAATTATTGGCATCCGGTTGAATTTGGAAACCGAAACTTAAAACGTCAATTTCTCGAAATGACTTCGCGACTACATATTTTCAGCTTTTGATGCAGAGTCAAAATATATAAAAAGGGCTTCATAATGTTGAAAGAAATTCTGACTTCTGACAATTATTGGCGAAGATACATCCGTTTGAATTTGGGAAAAGAAACTTAAACCGCCAATATCTCGAAATGACTTCGAGACTACATATTTTCAGCTTCTGATGCAGAATCAAAATATATAAAAAGGGGCTCATAATGTTGAAAGAAATTCTAACTTCTGACAATTATTGGCGAAGATACATCCGTTTGAATTTGGAAACAGAAACTTAAAACGTCAATTTCTCGAAATGACTTCGAGACTACATATTTTCAGCTTTTGAAGCAGAGTCAAAATATATAAAAAGTGATTCATAATGTTGAAAGAAATTCTAACTTCTGACAATTATTGGCGAAGATACATCCGTTTGAATTTGGAAACAGAAACTTAAAACGTCAATTTTTCGAAATGACTTCGAGACTACATATTTTCAGATTTTGATGCAGAATCAAAATATATAAAAAGGGCTTCATAATGTTGAAAGAAATTCTAACAATTATTGGCGAAGATACATCCGTTTGAATTTGGAAACAGAGACTTAAAACGTCGATTTCTCGAAGTGACTTCGAGACTACATATTTTCAGCTTTTGATGCAGAATCAAAATATATAAAAAGGGCTTCATAATGTTGAAAGAAATTCGGACTTCTGCCAATTATTGGCGAAGATACATCCGTTTGAATTTGGAAACCGAAACTTAAAACGTCAATTTCTCGAAATGACTTCGCGACTACATATTTTCAGCTTTTGATGCAGAGTCAAAATATATAAAAAGGGCTTCATAATGTTGAAAGAAATTCTAACTTCTGACAATTATTGGCGAAGATACATCCGTTTGAATTTGGAAACAGAAACTTAAAACGTCAATTTCTCGAAATGACTTCGCGACTACATATTTTCAGCTTTTGATGCAGAGTCAAAATATATAAAAAGGGCTTCATAATGTTGAAAGAAATTCTAACTGCTGACAATTATTGGCGAAGATACATCCGTTTGAATTTGGAAACAGAAACTTAAAACGTCAATTTCGCGAAATGACTTCAAAACTACATATTTTCAGCTTTTGATGCAGAATCAAAATATATAAAAAGGGCTTCATAATGTTGAAAGAAATTTTAACTTCTGACAATTATTGGCGAAGATACATCCATTTGAATTTGGAAACAGAAACTTAAAACGTCAATTTCTCGAAATGACTTCGAGACTACATATTTTCAGCTTTTGATGCATAGTCAGAATATATAAAAAGGGCTTCATAATGTTGAAAGAAATTCTAACTTCTGACAATTATTGGCGAAGATACATCCGTTTGAATTTGGAAACAGAAACTTAAAACGCTCTCATTTCTCGAAATGACTTCGAGACTACATATTTTCAGCTTTTGATGCAGGGGCAAAATATATAAAAAGGGCTTCATAATGTTGAAAGAAATTTTAACTTCTGACAATTATTGGCGAAGATACATCCGTTTGAATTTGGAAACCGAAACTTAAAACGTCAATTTCTCGAAATGACTTCGAGACTACATATTTTCAGCTTTTGATGCAGAATCAAAATATATAAAAAGGGCTTCATAATGTTGAAAGAAATTCTAACAATTATTGGCGAAGATACATCCGTTTGAATTTGGAAACAGAGACTTAAAACGTCAATTTCTCGAAATGACTTCGAGACTACATATTTTCAGCTTTTGATGCAGAATCAAAATATATAAAAAGGGCTTCATAATGTTGAAAAAAATTCTAACTGCTGACAATTATTGGCGAAGATACATCCGGTTGAATCTGGAAACAGAAACTTAAAACGTCAATTTCTCGAAATGACTTCACGACTATTTATTTTCAGCTTTTGATGCAAAGTCAAAATATATAAAAAGGGGCTTTCATAATGTTGAAAGAAAATCTTACTTCTCACAATTTATTGGCGAAGATACATCCGGTTTGAGTTTGGGAAAAGAAACTAAAAACGCCAATATCTCGAAATGACTTCAAGACTACATATTTTCAGCTTTTGATGCAGAATCAAAATATATAAAAAGGGCTTCATAATGTTGAAAGAAATTCTAACTTCTGACAATTATTGGCGAAGATACATCCGTTTGAATTTGGAAACAGAAACTTAAAACGTCAATTTCTCGAAATGACTTCAAGACTACATATTTTCAGCTTTTGATGCATAATCAAAATATATAAAAAGGGCTTCATAATGTTGAAAGAAATTCTAACTTCTGACAATTATTGGCGAAGATACATCCGTTTGAATTTGGAAACAGAAACTTAAAACGTCAATTTCTCGAAATGACTTCGAGACTACATATTTTCAGCTTTTGATGCAGGGTCAAAATATATAAAAAGGGCTTCATAATGTTGAAAGAAATTTTAACTTCTGACAATTATTGGCGAAGATACATCCGTTTGAATTTGGAAACCGAAACTTAAAACGTCAATTTCTCGAAATGACTTCGAGACTACATATTTTCAGCTTTTGATGCAGAATCAAAATATATAAAAAGGGCTTCATAATGTTGAAAGAAATTCTAACTTCTAACAATTATTGGCGAAGATACATCCGTTTGAATTTGGAAACAGAAACTTAAAACGTCAATTTCTCGAAATGACTTCAAGACTACATATTTTCAGCTTTTGAAGCAGAATCAAAATATATAAAAAGGGCTTCATAATGTTGAAAAAATTCTAACTGCTGACAATTATTGGCGAAGATACGTCCGGTTGAATTTGGAAACCGAAACTTAAAACGTCAATTTCTCGAAATGACTTCGCGACTACATATTTTCAGCTTTTGATGCAGAGTCAAAATATATAAAAAGGGCTTCATAATGTTGAAAGAAATTCTGACTTCTGACAATTATTGGCGAAGATACATCCGTTTGAATTTGGGAAAAGAAACTTAAACCGCCAATATCTCGAAATGACTTCGAGACTACATATTTTCAGCTTTTGATGCAGAATCAAAATATATAAAAAGGGGCTCATAATGTTGAAAGAAATTCTAACTTCTGACAATTATTGGCGAAGATACATCCGTTTGAATTTGGAAACAGAAACTTAAAACGTCAATTTTTCGAAATGACTTCGAGACTACATATTTTCAGATTTTGATGCAGAATCAAAATATATAAAAAGGGCTTCATAATGTTGAAAGAAATTCTAACTTCTGACAATTATTGGCGTAGATACATCCGTTTGAATTTGGAAACAGAGACTTAAAACGTCGATTTCTCGAAGTGACTTCGAGACTACATATTTTCAGATTTTGATGCAGAATCAAAATATATAAAAGGGCTTCATAATGTTGAAAGAAATTCTAACAATTATTGGCGAAGATACATCCGTTTGAATTTGGAAACAGAAACTTAAAACGTCAATTTCTCGAAATGACTTCGCGACTACATATTTTCAGCTTTTGATGCAGAATCAAAATATATAAAAAGGGCTTCATAATGTTGCAAGAAATTCTAACTTCTGACAATTATTGGCGAAGATACATTCGTTTGAATTTGGAAACCGAAACTTAAAACGTCAATTTCTCGAAATGACTTCGCGACTACATATTTTCAGCTTTTGATGCAGAGTCAAAATATATAAAAAGGGCTTCATAATGTTGAAAGAAATTCTAACTTCTGACAATTATTGGCGAAGATACATCCGTTTGAATTTGGAAACAGAAACTTAAAACGTCAATTTCTCGAAATGACTTCGCGACTACATATTTTCAGCTTTTGATGCAGAGTCAAAATATATAAAAAGGGCTTCATAATGTTGAAAGAAATTCTAACTGCTGACAATTATTGGCGAAGATACATCCGTTTGAATTTGGAAACAGAAACTTAAAATGTCAATTTCGCGAAATGACTTCGAGACTACATATTTTCAGCTTTTGATGCAGAATCAAAATATATAAAAAGGGCTTCATAATGTTGAAAGAAATTTTAACTTCTGACAATTATTGGCGAAGATACATCCATTTGAATTTGGAAACCGAAACTAAAACGTCAATTTCTCGAAATGACTTCGAGACTACATATTTTCAGCTTTTGATGCAGAGTCAAAATATATAAAAAGGGCTTCATAATGTTGAAAGAAATTCTAACTTCTGACAATTATTGGCGAAGATACATCCGTTTGAATTTGGAAACAGAAACTTAAAACGTCAATTTCTCGAAATGACTTCGCGACTACATATTTTCAGCTTTGGATGCAGAGTCAAAATATATAAAAAGGGCTTCATAATGTTGAAAGAAATTCTAACTTCTGACAATTATTGGCGAAGATACATCCGTTTGAATTTGGAAACAGAAACTTAAAACGTCAATTTCTCGAAATGACTTCGAAACTACATATTTTCAGCTTTTGATGCAGGGTCAAAATATATAAAAAGGGCTTCATAATGTTGAAAGAAATTCTAACTTCTGACAATTATTGACGAAGATACATCCGTTTGAATTTGGAAACAGAAACTTAAAACGTCAATTTCTTGAAATGACTGCGAGACTACATATTTTCAGCTTTTGATGCAGAATCAAAATATAAAAAAAGGGCTTTATAATATTGAAAGAAATTCTAACTTCTGACAATTATTGGCGAAGATACATCCGTTTGAATTTAGAAACCGAAACTTAAAACGTCAATTTCTCGAAATGACTTCGCGACTACATATTTTCAGCTTTGGATGCAGAGTCAAAATATATAAAAAGGGCTTCATAATGTTGAAAGAAATTCTAACTTCTGACAATTATTGGCGAAGATACATCCGTTTGAATTTGGGAAAATAAACTTAAAACGCCAATATCTCGAAATGACTTCGAGACTACATATTTTCAGCTTTTGATGCAGAATCAAAATATATAAAAAGGGGTTCATAATGTTGAGAGAAATTCTAACTTCTGACAATTATTGGCGAAGATACATCCGTTTGAATTTGGAAACAGAAACTTAAAACGTCAATTTCTCCAAATGACTTCGAGACTACATATTTTCAGCTTTTGATGCATAGTCAAAATATATAAAAAGGGCTTCATAATGTTGAAAGAAATTCTAACTTCTGACAATTATTGGCGAAGATACATCCGTTTGAATTTGGAAACAGAAACTTAAAACGTCAATTTCTCGAAATGACTTCGAGACTACATATTTTCAGCTTTTGATGCAGGGTCAAAATATATAAAAAGGGCTTCATAATGTTGAAAGAAATTCTAACTTCTGACAATTATTGGCGAAGATACATCCGTTTGAATTTGGAAACCGAAACTTAAAACGTCAATTTCTCGAAATGACTTCGAGACTACATATTTTCAGCTTTTGATGCAGAATCAAAATATATAAAAAGGGCTTCATAATGTTGAAAGAAATTCTAACTTCTGACAATTATTGGCGAAGATACATCCGTTTGAATTTGGAAACAGAAACTTAAAACGTCAATTTCTCGAAATGACTTCAAGACTACATATTTTCAGCTTTTGATGCAGAATCAAAATATATAAAAAGGACTTCATAATGTTGAAAAAAATTCTAACTGCTGACAGTTATTGGCGGAGATACATCCGGTTGAATTTGGAAACCGAAACGTAAAACGTCAATTTCTCGAAAAGACTTCGCGACTACATATTTTCAGCTTTTGATGCAGAGTCAAAATATATAAAAAGGGCTTCATAATGTTGAAAGAAATTCTGACTTCTAACAATTATTGGCGAAGATACATCCGTTTGAATTTGGGAAAAGAAACTTAAACCGCCAATATCTCGAAATGACTTCGAGACTACATATTTTCAGCTTTTGATGCAGAATCAAAATATATAAAAAGGGGATCATAATGTTGAAAGAAATTCTAACTTCTGACAATTATTGGCGAAGATACATCCGTTTGAATTTGGAAACAGAAACTTAAAACGTCAATTTCTTGAAATGACTTCGAGACTACATATTTTCAGCTTTTGAAGCAGAGTCAAAATATATAAAAAGGGCTTCTTAATGTTGAAAGAAATTTTAACTTCTGACAATTATTGGCGAAGATACATCCGTTTGAATTTGGAAACCGAAACTTAAAACGTCAATTTCTCGAAATGACTTCGAGACTACATATTTTCAGCTTTTGATGCAGAATCAAAATATATAAAAAGGGCTTCATAATGTTGAAAGAAATTCTAACTTCTGACAATTATTGGCGAAGATACATCCGTTTGAATTTGGAAACAGAAACTTAAAACGTCAATTTCTCGAAATGACTTCAAGACTACATATTTTCAGCTTTTGATGCAGAATCAAAATATATAAAAAGGGCTTCATAATGTTGAAAATAATTCTAACTTCTGACAATTATTGGCATCCGGTTGAATTTGGAAACCGAAACTTAAAACGTCAATTTCTCGAAATGACTTCGAGACTACATATTTTCAGCTTTTGATGCATAGTCAAAATATATAAAAAGGGCTTCATAATGTTGAAAGAAATTCTAACTTCTGACAATTATTGGCGAAGATACATCCGTTTGAATTTGGAAACAGAAACTTAAAACGTCAATTTCTCGAAATGACTTCGAGACTACATATTTTCAGCTTTTGATGCAGAATCAAAATATATAAAAAGGGCTTCATAATGTTGAAAGAAATTCTAACTTCTGACAATTATTGGCGAAGATCATCCGTTTGAATTTGGAAACCGAAACTTAAAACGTCAATTTCTCGAAATGACTTCGAGACTACATATTTTCAGCTTTTGATGCAGAGTCAAAATATATAAAAAGGGCTTCATAATGTTGAAAGAAATTTTAACTTCTGACAATTATTGGCGAAGATACATCCGTTTGAATTTGGAAACAGAAACTTAAAACGTCAATTTCTCGAAATGACTTCGAGACTACATATTTTCAGCTTTTGATGCAGAATCAAAATATATAAAAAGGGCTTCATAATGTTGAAAGAAATTCTAACTTCTGACAATTATTGGCGAAGATACATCCATTTGAATTTGGAAACAGAAACTTAAAACGTCAATTTCTCGAAATGACTTCGAGACTACATATTTTCAGCTTTTGATGCAGAGTCAAAATATATAAAAAGGGCTTCATAATGTTGAAAGAAATTCTAACTTCTGACAATTATTGGCGAAGATACATCCATTTGAATTTGGAAACAGAAACTTAAAACGTCGATTTCTTGAAATGACTGCGAGACTACATATTTTCAGCTTTTGATGCAGAATCAAAATATAAAAAAAGGGCTTTATAATATTGAAAGAAATTCTAACTTCTGACAATTATTGGCGAAGATACATCCGTTTGAATTTAGAAACCGAAACTTAAAACGTCAATTTCTCGAAATGACTTCGCGACTACATATTTTCAGCTTTGGATGCAGAGTCAAAATATATAAAAAGGGCTTCATAATGTTGAAAGAAATTCTAACTTCTGACAATTATTGGCGAAGATACATCCGTTTGAATTTGGGAAAAGAAACTTAAAACGTCAATTTCTCCAAATGACTTCGAGACTACATATTTTCAGCTTTTGATGCATAGTCAAAATATATAAAAAGGGCTTCATAATGTTGAAAGAAATTCTAACTTCTGACAATTATTGGCGAAGATACATCCGTTTGAATTTGGAAACAGAAACTTAAAACGTCAATTTCTCGAAATGACTTCGAGACTACATATTTTCAGCTTTTGATGCATAGTCAAAATATATAAAAAGGGCTTCATAATGGTGAAAGAAATTCTAACTTCTGACAATTATTGGCGAAGATACATCCGTTTGAATTTGGAAACAGAAACTTAAAACGTCAATTTCTCGAAATGACTTCGAGACTACATATTTTCAGCTTTTGATGCAGGGTCAAAATATATAAAAAGGGCTTCATAATGTTGAAAGAAATTCTAACTTCTGACAATTATTGGCGAAGATACATCCGTTTGAATTTGGAAACCGAAACTTAAAACGTCAATTTCTCGAAATGACTTCGAGACTACATATTTTCAGCTTTTGATGCAGAATCAAAATATATAAAAAGGGCTTCATAATGTTGAAAGAAATTCTAACTTCTGACAATTATTGGCGAAGATACATCCGTTTGAATTTGGAAACAGAAACTTAAAACGTCAATTTCTCGAAATGACTTCAAGACTACATATTTTCAGCTTTTGATGCAGAATCAAAATATATAAAAAGGACTTCATAATGTTGAAAAAAATTCTAACTGCTGACAGTTATTGGCGGAGATACATCCGGTTGAATTTGGAAACAGAAACTTAAAACGTCAATTTCTCGAAAAGACTTCGCGACTACATATTTTCAGCTTTTGATGCAGAGTCAAAATATATAAAAAGGGCTTCATAATGTTGAAATAAATTCTGACTTCTAACAATTATTGGCGAAGATACATCCGTTTGAATTTGGGAAAAGAAACTTAAACCGCCAATATCTCGAAATGACTTCGAGACTACATATTTTCAACTTTTGATGCAGAATCAAAATATATAAAAAGGGGATCATAATGTTGAAAGAAATTCTAACTTCTGACAATTATTAGCGAAGATACATCCGTTTGAATTTGGAAACAGAAACTTAAAACGTCAATTTCTCGAAATGACTTCGAGACTACATATTTTCAGCTTTTGAAGCAGAGTCAAAATATATAAAAAGGGCTTCTTAATGTT
>NW_025062673.1:0-10390 GCF_018153295.1 Drosophila grimshawi | reverse complement strand
AACATTATGAAGCCCTTTTTATATATTTTGACTCTGCATCAAAAGCTGAAAATATGTAGTCTCGAAGTCATTTCGAGAAATTGACGTTTTAAGTTTCTGTTTCCAAATTCAAACGGATGTATCTTCGCCAATAATTGTCAGAAGTTAGAATTTCTTTCAACATTATGAAGCTCCTTTTTATATATTTTGACTCTGCATCAAAAGCTGAAAATATGTAGTCTCGAAGTCATTTCGAGAAATTGACGTTTTAAGTTTCTGTTTCCAAATTCAAACGGATGTATCTTCGCCAATAATTGTCAGAAGTTAGAATTTCTTTCAACATTATGAAGCCCTTTTTATATATTTTGACTCTGCATCAAAAGCTGAAAATATGTAGTCTCGAAGTCATTTCGAGAAATTGACGTTTTAAGTTTCTGTTTCCAAATTCAAACGGATGTATCTTCGCCAATAATTGTCAGAAGTTAGAATTTCTTTCAACATTATGAAGCCCTTTTTATATATTTTGACTCTGCATCAAAAGCTGAAAATATGTAGTCTCGAAGTCATTTCGAGAAATTGACGTTTTAAGTTTCTGTTTCCAAATTCAAACGGATGTATCTTCGCCAATAATTGTCAGAAGTTAGAATTTCTTTCAACATTATGAAGCCCTTTTTATATATTTTGACTCTGCATCAAAAGCTGAAAATATGTAGTCTCGAAGTCATTTCGAGAAATTGACGTTTTAAGTTTCTGTTTCCAAATTCAAACGGATGTATCTTCGCCAATAATTGTCAGAAGTTAGAATTCTTTCAACATTATGAAGCCCTTTTTATATATTTTGACTCTGCATCAAAAGCTGAAAATATGTAGTCTCGAAGTCATTTCGAGAAATTGACGTTTTAAGTTTCTGTTTCCAAATTCAAACGGATGTATCTTCGCCAATAATTGTCAGAAGTTAGAATTTCTTTCAACATTATGAAGCCCTTTTTATATATTTTGACTCTGCATCAAAAGCTGAAAATATGTAGTCTCGAAGTCATTTCGAGAAATTGACGTTTTAAGTTTCTGTTTCCAAATTCAAACGGATGTATCTTCGCCAATAATTGTCAGAAGTTAGAATTTCTTTCAACATTATGAAGCCCTTTTTATATATTTTGACTCTGCATCAAAAGCTGAAAATATGTAGTCTCGAAGTCATTTCGAGAAATTGACGTTTTAAGTTTCTGTTTCCAAATTCAAACGGATGTATCTTCGCCAATAATTGTCAGAAGTTAGAATTTCTTTCAACATTATGAAGCCCTTTTTATATATTTTGACTCTGCATCAAAAGCTGAAAATATGTAGTCTCGAAGTCATTTCGAGAAATTGACGTTTTAAGTTTCTGTTTCCAAATTCAAACGGATGTATCTTCGCCAATAATTGTCAGAAGTTAGAATTTCTTTCAACATTATGAAGCCCTTTTTATATATTTTGACTCTGCATCAAAAGCTGAAAATATGTAGTCTCGAAGTCATTTCGAGAAATTGACGTTTTAAGTTTCTGTTTCCAAATTCAAACGGATGTATCTTCGCCAATAATTGTCAGAAGTTAGAATTTCTTTCAACATTATGAAGCCCTTTTTATATATTTTGACTCTGCATCAAAAGCTGAAAATATGTAGTCTCGAAGTCATTTCGAGAAATTGACGTTTTAAGTTTCTGTTTCCAAATTCAAACGGATGTATCTTCGCCAATAATTGTCAGAAGTTAGAATTTCTTTCAACATTATGAAGCCCTTTTTATATATTTTGACTCTGCATCAAAAGCTGAAAATATGTAGTCTCGAAGTCATTTCGAGAAATTGACGTTTTAAGTTTCTGTTTCCAAATTCAAACGGATGTATCTTCGCCAATAATTGTCAGAAGTTAGAATTTCTTCAACATTATGAAGCCCTTTTTATATATTTTGACTCTGCATCAAAAGCTGAAAATATGTAGTCTCGAAGTCATTTCGAGAAATTGACGTTTTAAGTTTCTGTTTCCAAATTCAAACGGATGTATCTTCGCCAATAATTGTCAGAAGTTAGAATTTCTTTCAACATTATGAAGCCCTTTTTATATATTTTGACTCTGCATCAAAAGCTGAAAATATGTAGTCTCGAAGTCATTTCGAGAAATTGACGTTTTAAGTTTCTGTTTCCAAATTCAAACGGATGTATCTTCGCCAATAATTGTCAGAAGTTAGAATTTCTTTCAACATTATGAAGCCCTTTTTATATATTTTGACTCTGCATCAAAAGCTGAAAATATGTAGTCTCGAAGTCATTTCGAGAAATTGACGTTTTAAGTTTCTGTTTCCAAATTCAAACGGATGTATCTTCGCCAATAATTGTCAGAAGTTAGAATTTCTTTCAACATTATGAAGCCCTTTTTATATATTTTGACTCTGCATCAAAAGCTGAAAATATGTAGTCTCGAAGTCATTTCGAGAAATTGACGTTTTAAGTTTCTGTTTCCAAATTCAAACGGATGTATCTTCGCCAATAATTGTCAGAAGTTAGAATTTCTTTCAACATTATGAAGCCCTTTTTATATATTTTGACTCTGCATCAAAAGCTGAAAATATGTAGTCTCGAAGTCATTTCGAGAAATTGACGTTTTAAGTTTCTGTTTCCAAATTCAAACGGATGTATCTTCGCCAATAATTGTCAGAAGTTAGAATTTCTTTCAACATTATGAAGCCCTTTTTATATATTTTGACTCTGCATCAAAAGCTGAAAATATGTAGTCTCGAAGTCATTTCGAGAAATTGACGTTTTAAGTTTCTGTTTCCAAATTCAAACGGATGTATCTTCGCCAATAATTGTCAGAAGTTAGAATTTCTTTCAACATTATGAAGCCCTTTTTATATATTTTGACTCTGCATCAAAAGCTGAAAATATGTAGTCTCGAAGTCATTTCGAGAAATTGACGTTTTAAGTTTCTGTTTCCAAATTCAAACGGATGTATCTTCGCCAATAATTGTCAGAAGTTAGAATTTCTTTCAACATTATGAAGCCCTTTTTATATATTTTGACTCTGCATCAAAAGCTGAAAATATGTAGTCTCGAAGTCATTTCGAGAAATTGACGTTTTAAGTTTCTGTTTCCAAATTCAAACGGATGTATCTTCGCCAATAATTGTCAGAAGTCAGAATTTCTTTCAACATTATGAAGCCCTTTTTATATATTTTGATTCTGCATCAAAAGCTGAAAATATGTAGTCTCGAAGTCATTTCGAGAAATTGACGTTTTAAGTTTCTGTTTCCAAATTCAAACGGATGTATCTTCGCCAATAATTGTCAGAAGTTAGAATTTCTTTCAACATTATGAAGCCCTTTTTATATATTTTGACTCTGCATCAAAAGCTGAAAATATGTAGTCTCGAAGTCATTTCGAGAAATCGACGTTTTAAGTTTCTGTTTCCAAATTCAAACGGATGTATCTTCGCCAATAATTGTCAGAAGTTAGAATTTCTTTCAACATTATGAAGCCCTTTATATATTTTGATTCTGCATCAAAAGCTGAAAATATGTAGTCTCGAAGTCATTTCGAGAAATTGACGTTTTAAGTTTCTGTTTCCAAATTCAAACGGATGTATCTTCGCCAATAATTGTCAGAAGTTAGAATTTCTTTCAACATTATGAAGCCCTTTTTATATATTTTGACTCTGCATCAAAAGCTGAAAATATGTAGTCTCGAAGTCATTTCGAGAAATTGACGTTTTAAGTTTCTGTTTCCAAATTCAAACGGATGTATCTTCGCCAATAATTGTCAGAAGTTAGAATTTCTTTCAACATTATGAAGCCCTTTTTATATATTTTGACTCTGCATCAAAAGCTGAAAATATGTAGTCTCGAAGTCATTTCGAGAAATTGACGTTTTAAGTTTCTGTTTCCAAATTCAAACGGGATGTATCTTCGCCAATAATTGTCAGAAGTTAGAATTTCTTTCAACATTATGAAGCCCTTTTTATATATTTTGACTCTGCATCAAAAGCTGAAAATATGTAGTCTCGAAGTCATTTCGAGAAATTGACGTTTTAAGTTTCTGTTTCCAAATTCAAACGGATGTATCTTCGCCAATAATTGTCAGAAGTTAGAATTTCTTTCAACATTATGAAGCCCTTTTATATATTTTGACTCTGCATCAAAAGCTGAAAATATGTAGTCTCGAAGTCATTTCGAGAAATTGACGTTTTAAGTTTCTGTTTCCAAATTCAAACGGATGTATCTTCGCCAATAATTGTCAGAAGTTAGAATTTCTTTCAACATTATGAAGCCCTTTTTATATATTTTGACTCTGCATCAAAAGCGAAAATATGTAGTCTCGAAGTCATTTCGAGAAATTGACGTTTTAAGTTTCTGTTTCCAAATTCAAACGGATGTATCTTCGCCAATAATTGTCAGAAGTTAGAATTTCTTTCAACATTATGAAGCCCTTTTTTATATATTTTGACTCTGCATCAAAAGCTGAAAATATGTAGTCTCGAAGTCATTTCGAGAAATTGACGTTTTAAGTTTCTGTTTCCAAATTCAAACGGATGTATCTTCGCCAATAATTGTCAGAAGTTAGAATTTCTTTCAACATTATGAAGCCCCTTTTTATATATTTTGATTCTGCATCAAAAAGCTGAAAATATGTAGTCTCGAAGTCATTTCGAGAAATTGACGTTTTAAGTTTCTGTTTCCAAATTCAAACGGATGTATCTTCGCCAATAATTGTCAGAAGTTAGAATTTCTTTCAACATTATGAAGCCCTTTTTATATATTTTGACTCTGCATCAAAAGCTAAAAATATGTAGTCTCGAAGTCATTTCGAGAAATTGACGTTTTAAGTTTCTGTTTCCAAATTCAAACGGATGTATCTTCGCCAATAATTGTCAGAAGTTAGAATTTCTTTCAACATTATGAAGCCCTTTTTATATATTTTGATTCTGCATCAAAAGCTGAAAATATGTAGTCTCGAAGTCATTTCGAGAAATTGACGTTTTAAGTTTCTGTTTCCAAATTCAAACGGATGTATCTTCGCCAATAATTGTCAGAAGTTAGAATTTCTTTCAACATTATGAAGCCCTTTTATATATTTTGACTCTGCATCAAAAGCTGAAAATATGTAGTCTCGAAGTCATTTCGAGAAATTGACGTTTTAAGTTTCTGTTTCCAAATTCAAACGGATGTATCTTCGCCAATAATTGTCAGAAGTTAGAATTTCTTTCAACATTATGAAGCCCTTTTTATATATTTTGACTCTGCATCAAAAGCTGAAAATATGTAGTCTCGAAGTCATTTCGAGAAATTGACGTTTTAAGTTTCTGTTTCCAAATTCAAACGGATGTATCTTCGCCAATAATTGTCAGAAGTTAGAATTTCTTTCAACATTATGAAGCCCTTTTTATATATTTTGACTCTGCATCAAAAGCTGAAAATATGTAGTCTCGAAGTCATTTCGAGAAATTGACGTTTTAAGTTTCTGTTTCCAAATTCAAACGGATGTATCTTCGCCAATAATTGTCAGAAGTTAGAATTTCTTTCAACATTATGAAGCCCTTTTTATATATTTTGACTCTGCATCAAAAGCTGAAAATATGTAGTCTCGAAGTCATTTCGAGAAATTGACGTTTTAAGTTTCTGTTTCCAAATTCAAACGGATGTATCTTCGCCAATAATTGTCAGAAGTTAGAATTTCTTTCAACATTATGAAGCCCTTTTTATATATTTTGACTCTGCATCAAAAGCTGAAAATATGTAGTCTCGAAGTCATTTCGAGAAATTGACGTTTTAAGTTTCTGTTTCCAAATTCAAACGGATGTATCTTCGCCAATAATTGTCAGAAGTTAGAATTTCTTTCAACATTATGAAGCCCTTTTTATATATTTTGACTCTGCATCAAAAGCTGAAAATATGTAGTCTCGAAGTCATTTCGAGAAATTGACGTTTTAAGTTTCGGTTTCCAAATTCAAACGGATGTATCTTCGCCAATAATTGTCAGAAGTTAGAATTTCTTTCAACATTATGAAGCCCTTTTTATATATTTTGACTCTGCATCAAAAGCTGAAAATATGTAGTCTCGAAGTCATTTCGAGAAATTGACGTTTTAAGTTTCTGTTTCCAAATTCAAACGGATGTATCTTCGCCAATAATTGTCAGAAGTTAGAATTTCTTTCAACATTATGAAGCCCTTTTTATATATTTTGACTCTGCATCAAAAGCTGAAAATATGTAGTCTCGAAGTCATTTCGAGAAATTGACGTTTTAAGTTTCGGTTTCCAAATTCAAACGGATGTATCTTCGCCAATAATTGTCAGAAGTTAGAATTTCTTTCAACATTATGAAGCCCTTTTTATATATTTTGACTCTGCATCAAAAGCTGAAAATATGTAGTCTCGAAGTCATTTCGAGAAATTGACGTTTTAAGTTTCTGTTTCCAAATTCAAACGGATGTATCTTCGCCAATAATTGTCAGAAGTTAGAATTTCTTTCAACATTATGAAGCCCTTTTTATATATTTTGATTCTGCATCAAAAGCTGAAAATATGTAGTCTCGAAGTCATTTCGAGAAATTGACGTTTTAAGTTTCTGTTTCCAAATTCAAACGGATGTATCTTCGCCAATAATTGTCAGAAGTTAGAATTTCTTTCAACATTATGAAGCCCTTTTTATATATTTTGACTCTGCATCAAAAGCTGAAAATATGTAGTCTCGAAGTCATTTCGAGAAATTGACGTTTTAAGTTTCTGTTTCCAAATTCAAACGGATGTATCTTCGCCAATAATTGTCAGAAGTTAGAATTTCTTTCAACATTATGAAGCCCTTTTTATATATTTTGACTCTGCATCAAAAGCTGAAAATATGTAGTCTCGAAGTCATTTCGAGAAATTGACGTTTTAAGTTTCTGTTTCCAAATTCAAACGGATGTATCTTCGCCAATAATTGTCAGAAGTTAGAATTTCTTTCAACATTATGAAGCCCTTTTTATATATTTTGACTCTGCATCAAAAGCTGAAAATATGTAGTCTCGAAGTCATTTCGAGAAATTGACGTTTTAAGTTTCTGTTTCCAAATTCAAACGGATGTATCTTCGCCAATAATTGTCAGAAGTTAGAATTTCTTTCAACATTATGAAGCCCTTTTTATATATTTTGACTCTGCATCAAAAGCTGAAAATATGTAGTCTCGAAGTCATTTCGAGAAATTGACGTTTTAAGTTTCTGTTTCCAAATTCAAACGGATGTATCTTCGCCAATAATTGTCAGAAGTTAGAATTTCTTTCAACATTATGAAGCCCTTTTTATATATTTTGACTCTGCATCAAAAGCTGAAAATATGTAGTCTCGAAGTCATTTCGAGAAATTGACGTTTTAAGTTTCTGTTTCCAAATTCAAACGGATGTATCTTCGCCAATAATTGTCAGAAGTTAGAATTTCTTTCAACATTATGAAGCCCTTTTTATATATTTTGACTCTGCATCAAAAGCTGAAAATATGTAGTCTCGAAGTCATTTCGAGAAATTGACGTTTTAAGTTTCTGTTTCCAAATTCAAACGGATGTATCTTCGCCAATAATTGTCAGAAGTTAGAATTTCTTTCAACATTATGAAGCCCTTTTTATATATTTTGACTCTGCATCAAAAGCTGAAAATATGTAGTCTCGAAGTCATTTCGAGAAATTGACGTTTTAAGTTTCTGTTTCCAAATTCAAACGGATGTATCTTCGCCAATAATTGTCAGAAGTTAGAATTTCTTTCAACATTATGAAGCCCTTTTTATATATTTTGACTCTGCATCAAAAGCTGAAAATATGTAGTCTCGAAGTCATTTCGAGAAATTGACGTTTTAAGTTTCTGTTTCCAAATTCAAACGGATGTATCTTCGCCAATAATTGTCAGAAGTTAGAATTTCTTTCAACATTATGAAGCCCTTTTTATATATTTTGATTCTGCATCAAAAGCTGAAAATATGTAGTCTCGAAGTCATTTCGAGAAATTGACGTTTTAAGTTTCTGTTTCCAAATTCAAACGGATGTATCTTCGCCAATAATTGTCAGAAGTTAGAATTTCTTTCAACATTATGAAGCCCTTTTTATATATTTTGACTCTGCATCAAAAGCTGAAAATATGTAGTCTCGAAGTCATTTCGAGAAATTGACGTTTTAAGTTTCTGTTTCCAAATTCAAACGGATGTATCTTCGCCAATAATTGTCAGAAGTTAGAATTTCTTTCAACATTATGAAGCCCTTTTTATATATTTTGACTCTGCATCAAAAGCTGAAAATATGTAGTCTCGAAGTCATTTCGAGAAATTGACGTTTTAAGTTTCTGTTTCCAAATTCAAACGGATGTATCTTCGCCAATAATTGTCAGAAGTTAGAATTTCTTTCAACATTATGAAGCTCCTTTTTATATATTTTGATTCTGCATCAAAAGCTGAAAATATGTAGTCTCGAAGTCATTTCGAGAAATTGACGTTTTAAGTTTCTGTTTCCAAATTCAAACGGATGTATCTTCGCCAATAATTGTCAGAAGTTAGAATTTCTTTCAACATTATGAAGCCCTTTTTATATATTTTGACTCTGCATCAAAAGCTGAAAATATGTAGTCTCGAAGTCATTTCGAGAAATTGACGTTTTAAGTTTCTGTTTCCAAATTCAAACGGATGTATCTTCGCCAATAATTGTCAGAAGTTAGAATTTCTTTCAACATTATGAAGCCCTTTTTATATATTTTGACTCTGCATCAAAAGCTGAAAATATGTAGTCTCGAAGTCATTTCGAGAAATTGACGTTTTAAGTTTCTGTTTCCAAATTCAAACGGATGTATCTTCGCCAATAATTGTCAGAAGTTAGAATTTCTTCAACATTATGAAGCCCTTTTTATATATTTTGACTCTGCATCAAAAGCTGAAAATATGTAGTCTCGAAGTCATTTCGAGAAATTGACGTTTTAAGTTTCTGTTTCCAAATTCAAACGGATGTATCTTCGCCAATAATTGTCAGAAGTTAGAATTTCTTTCAACATTATGAAGCCCTTTTTATATATTTTGACTCTGCATCAAAAGCTGAAAATATGTAGTCTCGAAGTCATTTCGAGAAATTGACGTTTTAAGTTTCTGTTTCCAAATTCAAACGGATGTATCTTCGCCAATAATTGTCAGAAGTTAGAATTTCTTTCAACATTATGAAGCCCTTTTTATATATTTTGATTCTGCATCAAAAGCTGAAAATATGTAGTCTCGAAGTCATTTCGAGAAATTGACGTTTTAAGTTTCTGTTTCCAAATTCAAACGGATGTATCTTCGCCAATAATTGTCAGAAGTTAGAATTTCTTTCAACATTATGAAGCCCTTTTTATATATTTTGATTCTGCATCAAAAGCTGAAAATATGTAGTCTCGAAGTCATTTCGAGAAATTGACGTTTTAAGTTTCTGTTTCCAAATTCAAACGGATGTATCTTCGCCAATAATTGTCAGAAGTTAGAATTTCTTTCAACATTATGAAGCCCTTTTTATATATTTTGACTCTGCATCAAAAGCTGAAAATATGTAGTCTCGAAGTCATTTCGAGAAATTGACGTTTTAAGTTTCTGTTTCCAAATTCAAACGGATGTATCTTCGCCAATAATTGTCAGAAGTTAGAATTTCTTTCAACATTATGAAGCCCTTTTTATATATTTTGACTCTGCATCAAAAGCTGAAAATATGTAGTCTCGAAGTCATTTCGAGAAATTGACGTTTTAAGTTTCTGTTTCCAAATTCAAACGGATGTATCTTCGCCAATAATTGTCAGAAGTTAGAATTTCTTTCAACATTATGAAGCCCTTTTTATATATTTTGACTCTGCATCAAAAGCTGAAAATATGTAGTCTCGAAGTCATTTCGAGAAATTGACGTTTTAAGTTTCTGTTTCCAAATTCAAACGGATGTATCTTCGCCAATAATTGTCAGAAGTTAGAATTTCTTTCAACATTATGAAGCCCTTTTATATATTTTGACTCTGCATCAAAAGCTGAAAATATGTAGTCTCGAAGTCATTTCGAGAAATTGACGTTTTAAGTTTCTGTTTCCAAATTCAAACGGATGTATCTTCGCCAATAATTGTCAGAAGTTAGAATTTCTTTCAACATTATGAAGCCCTTTTATATATTTTGACTCTGCATCAAAAGCTGAAAATATGTAGTCTCGAAGTCATTTCGAGAAATTGACGTTTTAAGTTTCTGTTTCCAAATTCAAACGGATGTATCTTCGCCAATAATTGTCAAAGGTAGAATTTCTTTCAACATTATGAAGCCCTTTTTATATATTTTGACTCTGCATCAAAAGCTGAAAATATGTAGTCTCGAAGTCATTTCGAGAAATTGACGTTTTAAGTTTCTGTTTCCAAATTCAAACGGATGTATCTT
>NW_025062672.1:0-5128 GCF_018153295.1 Drosophila grimshawi | reverse complement strand
AATGCTTTCCATATATATTTTCTATTTATCGAAGAATATCCTTAATATCCTTCTTAGATGAGTTGGAAGTCAAATTATTTTAATGCAGTTTTGTTTCAAAGATTGAGTGAGTTCTAAAAATACCTTTATGATTGAAATGTGGCAATTTGAGACAAAGATATGGCCATTTATTTCAAGGTTGACCCTATCTAATGCTATCCCATACATTTTCTATTGATCCGAAGAATATCCCTTAACATCTTTCTTAGATGAGTAGGCAGTCAAATTTATTTTAAAGCAGTTTTGTTCTAAAGATCGAGTGAATTCTAAAACACCTTCATAATTGATATAAGGCACTTTTTGACGAAAGATATGGCCATTTAGTTTCATGGTAGACCCTATTTAATGCTTTCCATATATTTTCTATTGGTCGAAGAATATCCCTTAATATCTTTCTTAGATGAGTTGGAAGTCAAATTATTTTAATGCAGTTTTGTTTCAAAGATTGAGTGAATTCTAAAAACACCTTTATGATTGAAATGGGCCAATCTGAGACAAAGATATGGCCATTTATTTCAAGGTTGACCCTATTTAATGCTTTCCATATATTTTCTATTTATCGAAGAATATCCCTTAATATCTTTCTTAGATGAGTCGGAAGTCAAATTATTTTAATGCAGTTTTGTTTCAAAGATCGATCGAATTCTAAAAACACCTTTATAATTGAAATGGGGCAATTTTTGACGAAGATATGGCCATTTATTTCAAGGTAGACCCTATTTAATGCTTTCCATATATTTTCTATTTATCGAAGATTATCCCTTAATATCTTTCTTAGATGAGTCGGAAGTCAAATTATTTTAATGCAGTTTTGTTCCAAAGATTGAGTGAGTTCTAAAAACACCTTTATAATTGAAATGTGGCAATTTTTGAAGAAGATATGGCCATTTATTTCAAGGTTGACCCTATTTAATGTTTGCCTTATATTTTCTATTAATCGAAGAATATCTCTTAATTTCTTTCTTAGATGAGTTGGAAGTCAAATTATTTTAATGCAGTCATGTTTCAAAGAGAGAGAGAATGCTAAAAACATCTTTATAATTGAAACGGGGCAATTTATGACGAAGATATGGCCATTTATTTCAAGGTAGACCCTATTTAATGCTTTCCATATATTTTCTATTTATCGAAGAATATCCCTTAATATCTTTCTTAGATGAGTCGGAAGTCAAATAATTTTAATGCAGTTTTGTTCCAAAGATCGAGTGAATTCTAAAAACACCTTTATAATTGAAATGGGGCAATTTTTGACGAAGATATGGCCATTTATTTCAAGGTAGACCCTATTTAATGCTTTCCATATATTTTCTGTTAATCAACAATATCCCTTAATATCTTTCTTAGATGAGTCGGAAGTCAAACTATTTTAATGCAGTTTTGTTTCAAAGATTGAGTGAATTCTAAAAACACCTTTATAATTGAAATGGGGCAATTTGAGATATGGGGCAACAAAGATATGGCTATTTATTTCAAGGTTGACCGTATTTAATGTTTGCCTTATATTTTCTATTAATCGAAGAATATCCCTTAATATATTTCTTAGATGAGTCGGAAGTCAAATTATTTTAATGCAGTTTTGTTCCAAAGATTGAGCGAATTCTAAAAACACCTTTATAATTGAAATGGGGCAATTTTTGACGAAGATATGGCCATTTATTTCAAGGTAGACCCTATTTAATGCTTTCCATATATTTTCTGTTAATCAACAATATCCCTTAATATCTTTCTTAGATGAGTCGGAAGTCAAATTATTTTAATGCAGTTTTGTTCCAAAGATTGAGTGAATTCTAAAAACATCTTTATAATTGAAATGGGGCAATTTTTGACGAAGATATGGCCATTTATTTCAAGGTTGACCCTATTTAATGTTTGCCTTATATTTTCTATTAATCGAAGAATATCTCTTAATATCTTTCTTAGATGAGTCGGAAGTCAAATTATTTTAATGCAGTTTTGTTCCAAAGATTGAGCGAATTTTTAAAACACCTTAATAATTGAAATGGGCCAATTTGAGACAAAGAAATGGCCAATTATTTCAAGGTTGACCCTATTTAATGTTTGCCTTATATTTTCTATTAATCGAAGAATATCTCTTAATATCTTTCTAAGATAAGTCGGAAGTCAAATTATTTTAATGCAGTTTTGTTCCAATGATCGATTGAATTCTAAAAACACCTTCATAATTGAAATAAGGCAATTTTTGACGAAGATATGGCCATTTATTTCATGGTAGACCCTATTTAATGCTTTTCATATATTTTCTATTTATCGAAGAATATCCCTTAATATCTTTCTTAGATGAGTTGGAAGTCAAATTATTTTAATGCAGTTTTGTTTCAAAGATTGAGTGAATTCTAAAAACACCTTTATGATTGAAATGTGCCAATTTGAGACAAAGATATGGCCATTTATTTCAAGGTTGACCCTATTTAATGCTTTCCATATATTTTCTATTTATCGAAGAATATCCCTTAATATCTTTCTTAGATGAGTCGGAAGTCAAATTATTTTAATGCAGTTTTGTTTCAAAGATCGATTGAATTCTAAAAACACCTTTATAATTGAAATGGGGCAATTTTTGACGAAGATATGGCCATTTATTTCAAGGTAGACCCTATTTAATGCTTTCCATATATTTTCTATTTATCGAAGATTATCCCTTAATATCTTTCTTAGATGAGTCGGAAGTCAAATTATTTTAATGCAGTTTTGTTCCAAAGATTGAGTGAGTTCTAAAAACACCTTTATAATTGAAATGGGGCAATTTTTGAAGAAGATATGGCCATTTATTTCAAGGTTGACCCTATTTAATGTTTGCCTTATATTTTCTATTAATCGAAGAATATCTCTTAATATCTTTCTTAGATGAGTCGGAAGTCAAATTATTTTAATGCAGTTTTGTTTCAAAGATTGAGTGAATTCTAAAAACATCTTTATAATTGAAATGGGGCAATTTTTGACGAAGATATGGCCATTTATTTCAAGGTAGACCCTATTTAATGCTTTCCATATATTTTCTATTTATCGAAGAATATCCCTTAATATCTTTCTTAGATGAGTCGGAAGTCAAATAATTTTAATGCAGTTTTGTTCCAAAGATCGATTGAATTCTAAAAACACCTTTATAATTGAAATGGGGCAATTTTTGACGAAGATATGGCCATTTATTTCAAGGTAGACCCTATTTAATGCTTTCCATATATTTTCTGTTAATCAACAATATCCCTTAATATCTTTCTTAGATGAGTCGGAAGTCAAACTATTTTAATGCAGTTTTGTTTCAAAGATTGAGTGAATTCTAAAAACACCTTTATAATTGAAATGGGGCAATTTGAGATATGGGGCAACAAAGATATGGCTATTTATTTCAAGGTTGACCCTATTTAATGTTTGCCTTATATTTTCTATTAATCGAAGAATATCCCTTAATATATTTCTTAGATGAGTCGGAAGTCAAATTATTTTAATGCAGTTTTGTTCCAAAGATTGAGCGAATTCTATAAACACCTTTATAATTGAAATGGGGCAATTTTTGACGAAGATATGGCCATTTATTTCAAGGTTGACCCTATTTAATGTTTGCCTTATATTTTCTATTAATCGAAGAATATCTCTTAATATCTTTCTTAGATGAGTCGGAAGTCAAATTATTTTAATGCAGTTTTGTTCCAAAGATTGAGTGAATTCTAAAAACACCTTTATAATTGAAATGGGCCAATTTTGGACAAAGATATAGCCATTTATTTCAAGGTTGACCCTATTAAATGTTTGCCTTATATTTTCTATTAATCGAAGAAAATCTCTTAATATCTTTCTTAGATGAGTCGGAAGTCAAATTATTTTAATGCAGTTTTGTTTCAAAGATCGATTGAATTCTAAAAACACCTTCGAAATTGAAATGGGGCAATTTTTGACGAAGATATGGCCATTTATTTCATGGTAGACCCTATTTAATGCTTTCCATATATTTTCTATTTATCGAAGAATATCCCTTAATATCTTTCTTAGATGAGTCGGAAGTCAAATTATTTTAATGCAGTTTTGTTCCACAGATTAAGCGAATTCTAAAAACACCTTTATAATTGAAATGGGGCAATTTTTGACGAAGATATGGCCATTTATTTCAAGGTTGACCCTATTTAATGTTTGCCTTATATTTTCTATTAATCGAAGAATATCTCTTAATATCTTTCTTAGATGAGTCGGAAGTCAAATTATTTTAATGCAGTTTTGTTCCAAAGATTGAGTGAATTCTAAAAAACACCTTTATAATTGAAATGGGGCAATTTTTGACGAAGATATGGCCATTATTTCAAGGTAGACACTATTTAATGCTTTCCATATATTTTCTGTTAATCAACAATATCCCTTAATATCTTTCTTAGATGAGTCGGAAGTCAAATTATTTTAATGCAGTTTTGTTCCAAAGATTGAGTGAATTCTAAAAACACCTTTATAATTGAAATGGGGCAATTTTTGACGAAGATATGGCCATTTTTATTTCAAGGTTGACCCTATTTAATGTTTGCCTTATATTTTCTATTAATCGAAGAATATCTCTAATATCTTTCTTAGATGAGTTCGAAGTCAAATTATTTTAATGCAGTTTTGTTCCAAAGATTGAGTGAATTCTAAAAACACCTTTATAATTGGAAATGGGGCAATTTTTTACGAAGATATGGCCATTTATTTCAAGGTAGACTCTATTTAATGCTTTCCATATATTTCTATTTATCGAAGAATATCCCTTAATATCTTTCTTAGATGAGTCGGAAGTCAAATTATTTTAATGCAGTTTTGTTCCAAAGATCGAGTGAATTTCTAAAACACCTTTATAATTGAAGTGGGGCAATTTTTTGACGAAGATATGGCCATTTATTTAAAGGTAGACCCTATTTAATGCTTTCCATATATTTTCTGTTAATGAAGAATTTTTAATATCTATGCTGTAGATGAGTCCAAGTCAATATTGTTTTAATGCAGTTTTGTTTCCAAAGATCAGTGAATTCTAAAAGCTTCATCTTTATAATTGAAATGGAATAATTTTGACGAAAGATATGGCCATTTATTTCAAGGTAGACCCTATTTA